>NC_134492.1:18101404-18278904 GCF_040206685.1 Ascaphus truei | reverse complement strand
CGAATCGCCCTTTTTGACCATTGATCCGCTGAAATCAGCAGACCAAAGGAAAAGGACGATCTGCTGCAGATCCACATTCGACAAAAAAATTCACCCATCTCTAATCCCAACCTTGCATGTACAGTATTATGGAAGGCTGTCTTTAGTTGCAAAATGTGTTACCTTATAGTAATAGGATTATAATATTAGTATGAAGACACACCTCATCCTAATGCCGAATGCAGTGGTTTCCAACCTATTTTTGATTAAGGAACCCTATGAGAAATTCTGAGGAACCCGCAACCATCTCTAATAGCAACTCTGTGATCAAATGCATTGTAAATTCCTCTATATTTGATACAATTTCCAAATTACCAGAAAATTGCAGGGAACCCTTTAGGGATGCACGGGGGGACCCAAGGGTTCCTAGCAACCCTGGTTGAAAAACGCTGGCCTAATGCATTGCTTTATTGTTCAGTCTATCAAGGGAGCTCTTTCCCTTGAAGGTTTTAGTTTCATAGGATTTGTTGGTTCACAAATTAAATGGGCTGTATAGCATCATATTCTGCAGGAAGACGGTCTTTACACTTAAGGCCACGTTTATAGTGCCGGCGACGCAACGTCACCCAAAAACAAATACATTGCTGCCGCGTGCGTTTATAGTGCACGCGACGGCGATAAGCGACGGAGCAATGTCGCGAAAACCTGAAGCCGGCAAAATTTGATTTTTCAAGGGCCATCGAACAAATCAAATTGCCGGAATCCCGTGCCGCCGCCCACCTGCGAAACATAACTTTCGCTGGTAGCGACGGCGACGGGTGACGTCACCCGTCGTGTTGCCGTCGCCATCGACTGCACTATAGGCACAGCCTAAGAGGTGTAGACAGTCATTTTTCTGGTCTTGTAATTCTTTTGCTCCAACACAGCTCAACCCATCCTTCTCAAACTATAACAGGAACCTCCAATAGAACCTGTTATGCCTTTTGACTCCATGGAGACCAAGCTTCAAACTCCATCAAAATGCAATGGATGGCGAATACAGTACAATTCATTCGTTTGGATGAGAACTGATCAACATGAATATTGGAAAGTTGTCAGATTTCATTGTATTAACAGAATTTGTGTAACAAGCAACATGACGCATGTGCTACGTAGAAATAGAAGGAATTGTTGAAGGGTTTCTATGACATACATGTAATAAATAATTCATAGTACAGATGCAGCCACCAGTATCCGATCACTTGCCTTGGAAAATCTGGGGCAATCTCCCAATTAACGGCAACATTTCGGTGAGATTTCTGCAGCCAGACTAATGACCCATCGGATTAATACATCTGAGTGTCCCTGCAGTCCCATTCAAATTGAATGGGACTGCAGGGACCCCTGCTGTGTTAATCGGATGGGCCATTAGTCTGGCAGCAGAATTTCACCGAAATATTGAGGCATTTACTGTGAGCGGCCTTAGATTTTACCCAGGCAAGTGATCGGATTCTGGTGGCTGCAACTGTATGTGCCAATTTGTACTTTTTGGTCTTTTTTCTCCAATTTGTTAAAGTCTAATCCAGAAATTCATTTAGTTTCAATACATAGAAAAATCAGAAAATATTATTGACAGGATAAATGGGATTACACCTTTAATGAAACTATAATAACTCCAATGTGTAATATTTAATCTAAAACATAAAAATGTTGGCAACGATTCGTTTTTACAAAATATGACCCTTATGACCCAAATAGTTTAAATAACAATGAGTTTGGCAATCAGATAATATTTAGATCTGGATATTACTGAAGTATTCCAGCTTAAAAACACATTACTTCACTTTGTGCTGATTCCTGGAATTGGAAATGTACACATTACAAGATCATACTGTATATACATCTAGATATCAAGCACATGTACTGTAGCTAAGAAAATGTAAATTTATATTCCACACTGAGAACCAGGACTGAGTTAACCCTTTGCTATGCAGATTGCTGCAATGCAAGGTGACTCACTCCCACTGGGTTAAACAATTGAAATGTCTAAATGACATTATTGTTTTAATTAGGAGGGTTTGCATGGTCTTTCCTTTCACAGCCCTGTAATCCTTTGAAGGAGATGGAAATATTTATCTTATGCTTACTTTAGAAATTCCTTCCTGGCACAGCAAAACGAAAAGGCTATTTCTCAAAAATGACACACAGAAACACTGGTGTAATTTATTGCAACTAAATTAGCTGTATGCGTCACTGCTGCAGCTCACCTTTTCCAAGAAACAATTGCAAAATCATGTTTCACATGAAGAAACCATCAGGTGCTTATACATTCATGTCTGACCTGTACCATGTTGTGGGCACCGACGTAGCAACAGGCTTTCATGTTTCATTTATTGTATACAAGAACATGTCTAAATACCGTACATCTACAGTAATTAATCTGGGAAGGTAAGAAATTCTATTACAGCGTCAACAGAAAGTCGAAGAAATATAACCTTTCAGTGAACTTTCACCCTTTAGAGAGTTCCACTTTTTTTTTTTATCTTTCAGTGGAGAGAATTTGGAGTGAGCTGAAGTCTACAATCAGGATTCTGTCTGTGGGTATCAATGCACAGGCTTTGCTTGGTAACTTTGAACCCCAGGAGGTTTTTATATGTTTTGCCTACATTCTTTACACACTGTGTTAAAAGTTTTCTGTGGCCTTCATCTGCTATAGTGCTTTGGTCCTTTGAGTCCTAAGCACTTCCCCTGTACCAAGAGAGAGATTTTGGAAGTGTGACAAAAAGGCCATGATAAGTGGACTAGAACAGACAGTTATATGCCTGACTAAAGTTTGCCATTAATATATAACTTTTGTCTGCTACCAATTGTCATAAACATTTAAAGAGAACAATTTATGGCACCTAGATTCACGCATGCTTGATTACATTTTCATCTCTGTCTTCAGGCAAGTTGATTCGATTAAAGGATGTGCAGAGTATTCATTATGACTTTACTGTAACCCAGAGAAATAACAGATTGGAACAAAGAGCAGAGCCATGTTCCACTGTCTGCAATATTGCAAAGATAAACACATTTTAGTAGAAATTAGTTCATTCAAAAGCTGTTTTCCCTCTCGCTCGGTAAACAACATGAGCCAATTTGATCTTCAATGTTTATTATCAACATTTTGGAACTATTTATTTACCCTCTGCAACTGTTCAAAACTATTCTAGGCAAGGAGGGAATGTGTGTGCTTCTTAAAGATGGATTGTGGTTTTGTGTGTAATATTTACTGATGGCGCATTTTATGGCTAGAGCCTGTGTGTGAGAACTTATGCAGTTGATCTCGTGTATACTGTAGCACTACGTTTGGTTTGGTGTCCTCGAGTGGGGGGTAGATTTATGTTGTTTTGCTCATGAAAACCTAATATCTTTGCCAACAGAGGTCCAGCTGTAAAGCTTATTGGATAGATGGAATACAAAATGCAATCTTTTATTTTACAATGTGATGCTGCCAACTTGGTGATGATGTGATGTTGGATGCATCCAATACTTATTCTAAAGTAACTTAAAAGCAACAGTTATTTAAATTTTTATTATGCTAATGCTATCTAATTTTATTTAACATACTGTGTGCAGGGCCACCGACAGGAAGGGCCGGGCCCCATAACTGACCAGTCCGGACTGTTTATGAATCACCCCTCCGCTCCTCTGGCCGCCACCTCTTTAAGCCTGGACGCTTCTTCTATAAGTTTCCTGCTGGCCCCCCATCCGAGTGCCTATAAAGCCCTCCTCTCTCTTTTGCTAGCCGCCACCCATCTCACTTGGACCTCCCGTTCAAGCGATAGGGTCCCAACAATCGCTGGTGCTTGACTGCCGGAACTGCCGCCGCGGGTCACTTTGCCGGTAAGGTTTTTACCCTAAAAACCTTTAACCTAACCGCTGAAACCCCTTAAATTAACCGCTTACCCTAAGCAATAGTAAAACTTACCTTAGAAGTGGCCGGAGGTGGTGGTTCCAGCGGCGGATCGGCTGCATTGGAGGATCCGTCTGTGGCCGAAGGCCAGTGGTCATTTGGTGGTGGCAAAATGGCGCTACCAAATGTCCCATTCCTTCACCAACCACCACCCCTACAGCCCGGGCCTCCCTTCCACATGACTCCAGTAAATGTCCCGTTCCTTCACCAACCACCACCCCTACAGCCCGGGCCTCCCTTCCACATGACTCCAGTGGGCACATTCACAGGCAGCGGGTAAGCCCACAAGGTACCTCAGTGTAATAGGTCACTTTGCTGCAAAGAACAGGATCTACTATGGTTGCTTCCCCTCATACAGAGGTAAAGGGAAGTGTAGTGTAGGACCTGCATTAATTTTGGTTTACCTTGACGTGGTATGCAGGTTTATGACGCTTTGGCCAAAGGGTTTAACTAAATAACCAAGTAAATATTATTATTATTGAAGTATTTAAACTTTATACTTATACTTATTACTTTATATGTTTTGTCAATTGGATGTAGCATTGGGCACCCCTGTCTTTTGTTGTTTACATTTGCCACGCCCAGTAGCACTCTTTTGACATAAATATATATTCATGATGTGGTGGGTGTGGGAGTTTGAGCTAGCTGGGAATGTGTGTGTTAATCTTAAAATACTTTGGCCAAAGACTTGAACTTAATGACCCTTGCTTAGTTGAAGATATACAGATAAATATTTAACTATATAATATGTCAACTTAGATGTAGCACTAGGCCTTTTTGTCCTTTGTTCTGAAACATTGGTAATAAAACATGGTAAAAAAAATTGTATGCATCATATATTAGTCTCGTACTAGCTGCATATGTTGTAACGTTAATTATCTTGAACTTCTGGCCCTTATGCAGATAGAGGTGCTGCTGTATTTGAGCTCTTTGTATCTGGCCAATCACACATACAGTAGCATACATAATCATATACTGTATGACCAAAAACATGCCTTAAACAAGTCCAGTGATTGCTGTATCCCTTCTACTCTTATTTACTGGTGACTTTTCTGATTCAACATTTCTGGCAAAGGACAATTCTTATAACTTAATTGTTTTTTTCCTTTTGGGGCAACAAAGGTCAATACTCTGCCTGTAGAAAGAACAGCACAAGTCACTGAAAGTAAAAATAAGTGTCAGAAGACATTGGTGTACAGAAACAGAAACCATAAGTATTTTTGATAAATTGCTAAACCACAAACAGACATTGCAGTATCAGTCACCATCGGTAACTTAATGAGTATCCAATCAGCTACCATCTCATCCTTCCAACGTATTCCAACACAAGGGATACATGTAGTCAGGAGATGTTTCAATGTCTCATAATATTTTTTACCTTTGACATCATCCCCTAGGAGATCAATGCTCTGCTAAGATCATTGGACATAGATTTGCATTGCGTTGCATTGATGCAATACTACCACCAGATTTATCAATGGAGTCTTCTATTCTTTTCAATGAAATAGCAGGAGTATAACTAGAGGAAAAGATTAGCAGTGAAATAGAGTTATAGAACCAGTTAAAACTGTGTATTACGTAGGTTACAAATGCACAAATTTGCTTTTCTTTTTATCGCTAAAGGTTTGGAGGCAGCCAAACATAAGTGAATTTAAAACATAAAATGAAAGACTAAGAAAGATTTCAGTGTTAGGTCAACAACAACCTTCACCCAACCCCTCCACCCCCAACACACCGGGTACTGCTTTAATACCCCTTCATTACCTTAGCGGTTAGCCACCAAGGTAAATAAGATACTTTTATTTTAGTTTTATTACGTAGTATTGAAGCAGGGGGTTCCAGAGATGAACTGCATTAATTTCACGTCCTGGGACCTCCTGCTTCCTGAGGTACAGGCCTCAGTATGGAGTGCTGGTATCTCCTGCAAGTTTAAATGTCCCGATCACATGGGACGTGACGTGGGACATTTAAACTTGTAGAAGATATACTGGCACCCGATACGGAGGCCTGTATTTCGGGAAGCAGGAGGTCCCCGGACATGAAATCAATGCGCTTCAGCTCTGGAGACGCCTGCAACAATCCTTTGCAATAAAAATAGAATAAAACAGCGCTATCGCCTGTAAGAGCTGTACGGGGAGATGCAGCTTCTCTCTGCACAGCTCTTCCAGACTGGTGCGGCCCAGTAGCATTAACGCGACGGGAGTCCCATTCAGAAGCAGGGACCTTCACTGTGTTAATCCCGATGGTAAATTCCCCCCTGCGCTGCACTTGGCTGTAATCAGGCTGCACTTAGTACACCCGCAGTACACCCGCTCCAAGTGCAGGGCAGGGTGGAGATGAATCATGCTCCATCTGTATTGTCAAACAGACTGAGTGCAGAAACTCCAAAAGAGTATATCAAGAATTCAATAATAAAAAGTATGTTTTACATTGTATGTATCTTCAGGAATAGAAAGCTGGTTCTAGAGCAGGGGTGCGCAAACTGGGGGGTGCGCCCCCCTGGGGGTCACGTGAATTTTCCAGGGGGGCGTGGGACTAACATCACAACGGAGAAGCCAACTATCACACGCTGGGAAGCTATCCAAACGCTGTTTTAATACATATTGGCTGAAATATAGTTCTAACCAATCTCTTGTTAATAAATGTATTGCGCCATGATCTTTTCTCTCTTTTTCTCTTCTTCTATTGCTTACTCTGAATACATTGGAGACCTAGCCTTTCCTGATTAACCCCTTGCTACTCCAGATGGGAAGAAAATCATCGGTACGGGCCATATCTAAGTTTCCTAGCCTTTCCTGATTAACCCCTGCTATTCCGGATGGGATGACAATTATCAGTACAAGCCACATTTAATTTGTAAGTGCAAGCACTTCATTATAAGTACTTTAGTAGGTATATAACCTCTATTGATATATTTTTGTCTTCTTTTGCATTTATCTGGACTATCCTCACAACTGGAGTCACTGTGCCGGAGGACATTTTTATTTTCTTCTCTGCTCAAATTTGGAGGGACGTGGAACTCCTTCCTGGACTCTGGCTGCTGGACTTAAGTATACCTATATTGGACTCTTTAATCTTCCTCTATTTACATGTTTGTGTTGTATTTACACCTGACTTTTTATTGTTTATTTAATAATTTTAGGATAGTGAGTAGTGCTACTTTCCTCCTTTTTTTGCTTTGTATTTGTATTCTGTTTATCTTGTGTATCTCCTTTTGTATGAGTTATCCCACAGTGCTGTTCATGTTTATGTCTTTTTCCAATGGTGATGATTCAACTGTGTTCAGATTGAGGAAGGGGAAAAGGGGGAGGGGCTTATTTGGCGCAAAATGTTGAATCATGTTGCTGTATAAGCCTTACACTGTGGATACTCTGTTACTCCTT
Organism: Ascaphus truei; assembly: GCF_040206685.1. Taxonomy (NCBI): domain Eukaryota; kingdom Metazoa; phylum Chordata; class Amphibia; order Anura; family Ascaphidae; genus Ascaphus; species Ascaphus truei. The sequence goes on along the minus strand of NC_134492.1, from coordinate 18,271,605 downwards.
GATAAAGCACCTTTTAGTGCGAAACATATAGGGGGGTTTTCTGCACCTCTTATGGTGAAGCTGATTGATTAACCAATAAATATATATTTTTATTACTATAACCGTGGCTCCCTGGCTGTGCGCTGCTGAATTTTTTCTTTACTTACCTGGATCCTTCTACATGCGGCTGGTCACGCCCTACAACTACACCGAGAGAGCTCCAGGAGTGGGTAAGGATTACAATCAGTGCCGTCTTAACGCATGGGCACGCTGGGCAGTTACCCGGGGGCCCCACGAGCATAGGGGCCCCATGCTAATCTATGCACAGACCAGAATGTAACACTAATTTTTCGATCACCCGCCTCAACATACAAATCTCCCGCTAACCTGGTAGAACGAGAAAAATTACGACTTGTAGCGGAGAGTTGGCATGTCTGCATTCGCGAGAGAAATGTTGCCGTTTTTATTGCTTGCAATGTTCTGGAAGCAGAATATTGTAACGGATTCGCGGGAGGCAATTAACGGCTGGGGACAACAATTGCTTGTCGGTACAATTTTATCGGTAATTTACATTTTTATTCCTGTGAGTGGTTGTGTAGGCAGGGCCCAGTGCACTGCTTTGCCCGGGGGCCTATAATGCTGTTAAGACGGCCCTGATTACAATTCATATACATCCGAGGACTCAATTAAGAAGAATCGAAGTGAGTTTTATTGTCTTTCAAACCTTATTGTTATACCTCCAATGAGGCTGCTTCAGTGTGGGACTCTTATGGTGGTTGCTGCCTTCAGGAGGGCTCTTCTCAATGAAGAATACACACTCATTTTTAAGTTAAGTTACCGACTCCATCACAGGAGTTTCTATCTTTTTGTCAGTCTTTAAGTGGATATTACTTATCAGACATCTTTCAACTGTTTGAGCACCCAATTTCTCTCTTTTCAACACCCCACCAAACACTGTGTAAGTTTGTGTGTCTGTGTGTCTCTCTAATACCAACCGACCCTATGTAAACGGGCCTGTGTGATAGTACCGCCACACGGAATTGGAATTGGATCGGAATGTGTGTGTTTACGTAGCAGGCCTGTACTTTGCAATTGCTTTGGAATCTTTTACATATCTTCCATGGTGGACTTGTCTCCTGCTGTTGTCCATTGGATGCTCTGCTGAGCTCTACTCCCTTTAGCCAGCATCGGCTGGACTTCTGCTCTCAGGCTCGTGCAGATCTGCCCTTTCAGTGACTCTTCCTGATCTCTCTCCCAGTCCCGCCTCTCCACAGTCCAATCTCATTGGCTGAGGCCCTGTCCCTCACAAATCCCATCCTCCTGCCCCTGAAGTGGCTCCCTGATGCAGCACAGCATGCTAGGAGTTGTAGTTCCCTATTGCAGCAAGGGGCAGTGTATAGGTGTCAGCTGCATACATCTTATTAGGGGTTACATTGACAATTAAAACAGACAAGGATTCCAAACATGGCAACTGGTAGACAAGAACGCCTAATGTGTCCAACCGGTTTTGCCGCAAGCGTCTCATCAGGAATGGAATGTGCGTTCCCTGATGCTCACATATTTATACACATGACTATCAATTATACGAATACTTAATGATTATATTACATATAGAACAATACATTATTATACAAAATAGAAATTACTACAAAAATAAACAAAAGCAAACATGTATAATAAAACATATTAAGATTGAATAGATCTATTGGAATACTCCCTACCGTATTTACAATCCCCACTGAGTCCTGGATATTATATTATTATAAAAAATACAGAAATAATCAAATTTACATCAGGGTTTTTGCACAGATGGAACCTATCAAACAAACGATTTAATGTTATTGACGCTTGGGGTTTTCTTAGTATCTGTAAAAAAAGGACTCCATGCTGTACAGTACCTAGCTGTAATATGGAATGGATCTAACACAAACATGTCATCAGTGTTTTCACTTATTTATGCCTGGTCAGATGTCTCCTACCCATTTCAAAGCTTTTCATGACTCATGCAGCTTAGGTGTGTAATCTTCATGACAAATCTCCAAGTAAAAGTGATATGGAAATGATACATGTTGTGTATCATGTATTAGGCCCCATAGTCGTATATAGCCCCATATTTAGTAATCAGTGCAATGCAACACGAAACCTTTCAGCGGCGGAAGACACCATGCAGCCCATTCTATTGAATGCACTTGAAAGTGTCTTCTTGCATAGCACTGCTTATTAAATATGGGGCCATAGTCTAGTTGGGGGTCACAGTTTCTGTGATAGAACTCGTATATTGAAGGCATGCCAGTGTACCTATGGGACCCCAAAATCTGTCTCAGTTTAGAATGTCAGCAAGATACAGTACCTGGACCAGTATGAGCAGTTTCTCCTTTTACATTTCTCGGGAAATATCCAGGCAGCTGGAAAGAGTCATGTAGCATATAAAGACATAGAATAATGTTCACTGTCTCTTGACACGGCAATTAGTAAAGGCTCATTTGTTTAAGATGATAAACAGCAACTATTTCTTCCAGGAAATTAGGATGTAGTGTCTCTGCCTTAATTACAATTCTTAAATGTATACCCCAGCCTGTTAGCAATTTGAAATAATGTGAAGCTTCACCTATAGTTGTGTGGATGGGTGCAATCTGAGATGATGGATGAATTGTAAAGTTGGAAAAAGATACAGACTTTGAGAATTTGGGCTTCTGATATTTGGGCTTTTTGAATTTCTTTTGCATGTGAATTTTTGCTGATGTAAATGCACAATGTATGACAACTACTTACAAGCAATTCACCCAGGTAGTTTTTACTTTGCTTTAGATGGACACATCCAACAATGGACAATTTAAACCAGAGGCATATTCATAATGTAACCATTGCTGTGATTAGAAAACTCTCAAAAGGGCTAGAAAAAAGTTAATCTCTATTCAACTGAGCAGACACTATTGGAGACACAATGTACAGTGGCGGCCGAGCTGACTCTAATGCGGCCGCCACCACAGTTTTAAAATAGCGCGGGCGGTGCGCGGGCTGTCTCCGGACGAAACCGGCCCGGTTTCGGCCGGTTTTCCCGCGCCTCAGGCGCTTTCAATAGTAAGCGCCGTTAGCGCTTTTTTTTAGCTTTTGAAGCGGCCGCCGCGCGGGAAACTCAGTTTTTAAACGGAGAATGGACCCGCGGTCAGCCCGCTACGATCCTGGTCAGCTCCCGGCAAGCTTTAGACTGAGCTTAGCCGGGACAGTATGTTTCCTTTCTTGCTCCGGCACATTACCTAACAGTGCTTGTCGCGGATCACCCTGCATATCATAGCCTATTTAGGCTTGGCAGTGGGTGCACTGTAGTTGAGATTAATAACTGAATGTATTCAGAATAAAGGGGCAATGCACTAAGCTCAATGCTTTTGCGTCCGGATGAAAGAAAAAAGCACGTCCGTTAAAAAGTGAGGCCGGAGACGTGATTCACTAAGGCCTTGAGCCCATTTTTTTACGTACATGCTCAAAACAGCCACAGCGTACGTGTTGCTTTTTTCCCCCCTGCTAGCGTTCTTAACCTTCACGTAAGCTAGCAGATAGAGAAAAAGCCACTTGTAACCTTTGCATTGAGATTCTGTATCTCCATGCAAGGCTGTTACAGGCAATCGTACACTAAATAAATACATTTTAATAATAGTGTACATGAGCAGGGGGTCTCCTGAGCTGAACCACATTGGTTTCAGGTCCTGGGGCCCCCTACTTCAGGAGATACAGGCCCCATTATGGTGTGCCGTATCCCTGAACTTTCAAGCTCCTGTGTCACGTGACCGGGGTATTTACATTCTGCAGGGGATACCGGCACCCCATAACGGGGCCTGTATCTCCTGAAGTAGGGGGCCCCCGAGGCTGAAACTAATGCGGTTCAGCTCAGGAGACCCCCTACACATCTACACTACAGTCAAAACATACATATCAATAAACAATAATTCCTTACCGTAGCAGCTATCTGCAATGGTAATGAAGCTGCATTAATGTACATTTTAATAATAGTGTGCCAGAGCAGGGTGTCCTCTGAGCTGAACCGCATTGATTTCTGCCTCAGAGACACCCTGCTTCCCGAGTTACAGGGCAAGGTATGGGGCATCGGTGCCAGTGTCGCCGACATCTTTATAGCGTCCCATACGCGACGTGGATGCTACGGCAATGAAGGGGTTAAGGCACAATAGCATGTTTATTGGGGACAATTGCCCCGAATAAACATAGCAATATACAACACACATCCCCCCACCCCCTAACACATACAATAGAGTAATGGGCAAAATAACTATTATCCAGATATGGATAATAGATTATTTTCCCATTATTAAACACATAAATCAGCATAAATAAATTGTGTACTACTTCCCCCCTGGCAATGATGGGCATCCGGTCACCCACCCTGCCCCCATTCATTTGTACAATATACAAAGAAATGTTTAAGGGTTAACAAAAACATGCTCTAATAAAAATACCACTTCTCCATATCAGCCACAGTAAAATAAAATCCTATTTCCTAAAAAAATCAAATCTCATCTTCCAATCAAAAGCATCAAATGCCAATCAAAACATTGAATTTACATTGTATACATGATGCATACAATCTTTGCACCATGTACACTCTGCCAATCAATGTTAACAATAAAATATTCCAAACAAAATACCATTAAATCCAAACAAGTATACTATTTAAACCAAGCAAGTCAACATAAATCAATTAGCATTCATTAATCAAATCCCAAAACAATTAAAATACCATCCATAACAATTACACAATTAACTATTTCAATCGTTAAAACAAGTTACCATCAGACAAAATATAAGTACCAAAAAGAATACAATATACAAAAGCAAGCCTCACTATGACCTAAAGTACAGCATACAACACCAAAAATTACATCTATCTAATTCCAAAATACATTACACACACATTTATGCATAGCAGCATAGCCAAAAACATTTTAAAGACAGCAAAACAAGCATTTCCTACCAAATCATTTCTTACCTGTATGTATATATCGATCTAGACATACATACATACACACAGTGGCAAGAAATGATCTTTAAAAAAAATATATATATATGACGTCAAAAAAAAACAAAAAACATGTACAAGTTAAAAATAAACCATTTCTTTTGTTCACTTACCATTACATGACCAACTCACCGACTCCCATTGAACACCTAACTCTCAAACCAATCCACGCACAGGAACCCATAAAATAATAAACCATAAAATAATAAACCATAAAATAATAAACCATAACAATCCAGGGGTCTTCTATTTGTAATCCATCTTCATCTGTATTCTTCTTTCTTGTATCTTCTTGAAGAACCGGTGGCCACACATCTGTGGGGGCACCATGGACCCATAGGGACCACCCGAGGGCCCCCAGATCCCCATGGGAACCACCCGAGGCCCCTCAGACATCTGTGGGTCTGACCCGGGGCCCCCCAGGCAGTCGCGGGCCTACCCGTGGGGACCCCATTGTGGCCCACGGTGACCCACGGAGACCACCTGGTGGACCATGGCACCTGGCAGGGACCACCCATAGGCCTCCAGACCCTGTTTGAAACATGGTGCTAGGCTACTGTGAGGACTGTGAGGTGACCCGTCAGGCCCAACGGGGACTCCTGTGGGCCTGGGGTATTAAACCTGTATGTAAAATAATAAATCATGTATTTATGGGTGGGCACAGGGGGTGGGTTATGTATTGAATAAATATAATGATGTTTATTGTGGGGCTGTGTATTGTTTTTCTTGCGGGTACTGGGAGTGGGGGATGGGGGTATTGGACCCAAGGGTATGTGGGTAGGCCTCCCATCTGTGTTAGTGGGTGAGGGTGGTTAGGCCTCACGGGATGGGTAGTGGGGGAGGGTATTTAGGCCTCCCGAGTGGTGGGTGAGGGTAGGTTAACCCCTTAATGACTGTAGCGGTTAATGACCGCTAAGGTGATTAAGGGGTTAGGGGCTATTTTTATTCTTGTGTATGGTTTGCAGCACCGGAGGGACATGGGCAGGATGAAGATGAGGATGAAGACGGCCTTCATTGTGGGTTCCTGTAAAAGGTAAGTGTAATATGTATTTACTGTATTTATTGTAATTTATATGTATTTAAAATGGGCAAAAGCATTATTATCCATATGTGGATAATAGTAATTTTGCCCATTACTGTATTGTATGTGTTAGGGGGGTGTATTTAGTTATAAATATTGTTTATTAGTTTTGGAGGCGCAACATTGGTACCGCAGGCCCGCTGGTACCCCGGGACTCCCGCCAAGACCCCGGGACGGCTGCGGGGACCCCGCACTCCCGCGGGGACCCCCGCTTGGTGAGCCGGGGACCTCTGGACCCCCACGGGTCAGCCGGGGACACCCGCACAACCCACGGCCTCCCTCGGGGACCTCCGCGGGGTCAGCCGGGGACACCCGCACGACCCACGGCCTCCCTCGGGGTCCTCCGCGGGGTCTGCCGGGGACACCCGCCGGCCTGTTGTATGGGTTTTGCGCATGCAAAAATGTAAAGCAGGAAATTTTTCTAAGTCCAGCTTTTTTTGCGCCTACCTTGAGTTGACATGTTTTCTTGAACGCAACTTTCGCGTACGCTAAGGTTGCGTAGCTTAGTGCATCCTGCTTAAGGGCAGAATTTCACTCAAACAGGGTAACGAACGAGCAAAGTTGGACTTAGAAAAATTTCCAGAAAAAAGTCACTTTTAGAACGCAAAGTGCCTTTTTGCGTGGCTTAGTGAATCGTGTTCAGCGCAACATCACGTTCTAAGAGCACTTTGCGTTCTAAAAATGACTTATTGGAGCTTAGTGCATGACCCCCTTAGTTCTCAATGAACTTCAACTTTAGTGGAATGTCCCTTTTTTTTTTTTTTACAATTAGGATTCTGAAGGGCTCAGTTGATGACTTTGCACCTATAAATATATGAGAAGGGGAGAGGTGAGAAGGGGAGAGGTGAGAGGGGGAGAGGGATAAAGAGATGGATGTACTGTATAGATTGTTGCCCACCCCTGTGCTAAACACAGCCATGTTTGCAGGTAAAGGAAATGTCTCAGTGGAATCTTTCACTCTCATATAGCATTTGTATGTTTGTCTCAAACCAGAACCACCGCACCTTGTTCTTTCTGAAATTTGAGTCTCAAATAGGAAACATGATTGTCTTTATCTATTGGGTATGTTTGGACATATCTCTATATGGCAAACTACCACATGGCACAGAAAGAGGGATGAAGTTAAAGGCAAAGCCTGTAAAACTACATGTGTAATAATACTACTACTAAAAATAATCATATAAGGCTGTTGTCCCAGTGCTTTCTACAGTAGGCACCTTCGCGTGGAAGGTGCAGCCGCGCGGTGCGACAAGATTTTTCAAAGACGCTGCAATTGAGTTTGCAATTTGTGACGGAGTTGTGGCCCCACCCCGTCGGTGGATCAGCCAATGAGGGCGAACCAGCCGCGTGAGGTCATGGCCACGCCCTTGCTACCGCCACGCCCCCTCCCGTCGCAAACGCTCCCTCTCTCCCAGGACCACAGATCGCGGTGCAGCGCTGTGCACGTGGCGCCCCCCCCCCCGCCGGGCGTGCGTGCTACAGTGCTGACTGGGACCGCAGCCTTACAGAGTAAAAATGACTCACATGCTTACTCTCTTCCTTTTCTGAAACTTTTTGTGATTATGTGTTTATATTGCATGTTGGCTGGGGGGCCATGGGTTGTTGCCAACCAGCTTTCTCTTGAATTATTAATCAATCACCCAACTCAATGAGGGTCTTCAGTTTGACACCTGCTGAGTCTCTTTGAAAAGCAAACATGCTTTCTATTAAACATCAAAAAGCTTCTTGTATCACAAATTTGGTCCTTATAAGAGTACATGTTTCAAGTAGAGAGCTTTTGGGTTATATTTGCGATGTAAACTAGAACCTTTGCCCACCAAATGCAGGATGTGGTATATCCTGTTCAAAGAGGCACATATTTCAAATGTTTTTCTTGGCCCCTTCCGGGCAACGCATGCTGTGATTTAGCTTCACTTGAAATGAGCAATCTGTATAGGGAACGGTATAGAATTTAATTTCTTATTTTGTTTAAGCTTTCCAATAAAATACCATCAAAAGGAAGATTAAAAATGAATGTGAGAGCGCGTGTTAATTCTTGGTCCCTGCCAGAAATGAAAAAATGCTTGTTTCTATTAACAACCCTGTTTACATTTTTCAAACTGATGGGTTACATAGTATGTATTACACTTAGAAATAACAAAGTGGAGCAAAACTGTTAAATGCTGCATTTTAAAGTTCACATGTAAAATACTATCTTGACTGAAAGTCAGATGTTGCAAATAACCATATTTAGGGACACAGCTATTTTGTTTTATTTCTCTCTATCACTGAAAAGTTTAATTGACTTCAAATGGGGAAACTAACTCGTATGGATATGCATCTGAATCAACATATCAGTTGAAATGTTCTCTCGGTTTTCAAACAAGGTCTGTCATTCCTATTAATAATCATGGTGTGTGCTTTGGCCATTTCCAGATGTGAGGTTTCATGGTTTGCTGGTGGCTGAATGATGTCCTTTGTGGAATACTTCCATATACCCACATAACATAGGGTTGGAATTGATAGTGTGTATAGGGGTGGGTGGTTTTATCTGAAGACAGAGAACGGCAAATAAAGCTCACTATTGACCTTCACAGAGTTGCTTTATGACTGCTGGGTAACACAATAGCATAATTATGAAGAATTTGGAATTTGAAACATCCATATATTAGAAACAGTACAATATGTCCACGGACCAAGATCTGAGAGGCAGCAATAGATGTTTGTCTTTTTTTTTAATATTAACCATGGCAGGGAGTTTCTGAATATTTTTGATATATTTCACACCACTGCATACAGTAGGCTCATGCTTTAAAATTTCCAAACAGAAATCTGCTATTATTATTATTATTGTTTACTTGTAAAGAGCCAACAAATTCTGCAGAGCGTTACAATTGGGGGTACAGAGTTATGTATATTACATAAACAGAATGACATACAAATAAGGACAAACAAACACAAATAGATACAGAAGGGAATGAGGGCCCTGCTCCTGAGAGCTTACAGTCTAGAGGGAATAAGGGACAATGTTGCAACAAAAGGTAAAGTGGCTCCTCATTGTGGGATGGAGTATACCCAGGGAGGAGTGTGGGTCAGCTGATCCAAGTAGGGTTGGAGAAGGATGGTTGATGCTAGTGGTATTCCAGATAGGCTTCCTTAAAAAGGTTATTTTTCAGGGAGTTTAAATGTCTGAAAGCTGGGTGAGTATGAAGGTGCATGAGATGGAACTCCCCATAGATGTGGGCAACATGGAAGAAGTCTTGTAGGCGGGACTGAGAGGAGGTAAAAGGTAGGTGGGAGGAAAGGAAACTGTCATGGGCTGGATGCAGGAGGCGTTTAGGGATATATTTGGTGATGAGAGCTGAGATGTAAGGGGAGCCGCGTTGTTGAGCTTTGTACATCAGCGCTATGATTTTCAATTTAATTCTAGAGAATATGGGAAGCCAGTGTAGGGATTTGCAAAGTGGAGTGGTGAGTGAGGTAGATGAGCTGCAGCATTTTGAATGGATTGTAGTTTGTCGGACAAAGGGAAGGCCAGCACTAGGAGAAGGTTGCAGTAGTCAAGTTGAGACAAGATAAATTAATTAGGATTAGCCTAGCAATATTTCTGGGGTGGAGATAACAAGTGAGGAATTGAATGCGAGAAATGAAGGAGAGGGCAGAGTCAAAGATGACCCCTGGGAAGTGGGCTTTGGGTGTTGGTTGTGAGATTGTGGTATTATTGACAATGAGGGAGAGTTTGGGTGTAGGCAATGGAAGGAGGAAAGAGTATTGGTTACATTTTGGACATGTTAACCTTCAGGTAATAGTGGGACATCCAGGAGCAGATGGCGGAGCGACAGTTGGTGACACAGTACAAGAGAGAGGAGGAAAGGTCAGGGTGGTAGAGGTAAATTTGTGTGTCATCAGCATAGAGATCAACATAGAGATGATACTGAAAGACAAAGGTTTACAAGGAGAAGAGCTGGAGAGTGACACTAGCAGAGGATCTAGGCCAAAGCCTTTGTGGGACCCCAGCAGAAAGAGGGAGTGAAGAGACCGGACACCAGAGAAGGAAACACTTGGATAGGTAGCACATGAAACATTTGTAATGGACTAGGTAGACTATAAAGTTAAATATATTTCTGAGACACTGGCCTTTAGTCACATTAGACATACATGGCCGGATTATGTTGTGCCGCAGAGATTGTATACAACAAAAAACAAAGAAGCCCAAAACTACATCCAATGTGACAGAAATACACAGTGAAACATCTATATATCTTTTGAAAAAGGTTCCTTTAGTTAAACCCTTTGGCCAAAGCATTTTAAGCCTGCAAGCCACATCAAGGCATGACCAAATGTGCAGGTCCTAACACTAAAAGATTAAAATCGCCCCTCCCCACTTTCCAAGTAAGCAGGTCTTTTCATGCAGCTGGTTGGGACAGATCCAATGCAATCATTCTTCCGCTATTATAGAGGCAAATAAGAATTTTAATCAGTTAGTGTTAGGACCTGCAAATTTGGTCATACCTTGATGTGGCTTGCAGGCTTAAAATGTGTGGCTATGTGTGTGTGGGTGTGGCTGTGTGCATTGACTGCTGCTGAGCAAGATTCAAAATCAATTTTCTTTGTCTCCCCAAGCACAGAGTTTGGGAGAGCGTACGTGCCCATACACGAGAGCACGCGCCATGTGAGTGTGGCCGTGCAGATTCACATTCACTCAAGTAAACGCGCCAAGCATGCTCAGTGGCAGCGTGGACACAGCCTAAGAATGTTTTATGTTTTTTACATCTGACATAGAAGCAACCAGATTAGTTTAAGAGATTTCCCTGCATCAAGGACACATTGGTATAAGTGATCCCTATATGCAGATGCAATGGAGACAGGAAAGCATGTGTCCAGGTCCTTTGGCAGGACACACTAGCTGCAACCTGTATCTGTCTAATATAACTGTATAGTAAACAGAAATGCATGAATCACCAAGAGAGCTTACACTGCATCACAGTAGCCATAGGGCATTGGAGATAAATGACGACAATTATAATTATTTTCTTTATTTGTCTAGTTGCGAATTTTTATATTCTTAATATTAACTGCTCATGCATTAAAATCAACGTTACTTGTTAACAAATATAGATTCATAATGGAAATTAATGTAACATTACTAGTAATAACAGCATACAGTATGTTCATGATACAATTTATTTGTGTTTAGAACAAGCAGAAATGAAATTAAAATGTATGTAATTGAAGCTCTTACTATTGAACTGTAAAACAAGATCATATTTGCTGTTCACTGTCACATGGTGAACAGCTTTATTCCCTGCAGATGTGCATGATATAAATCAGATTAATATTAATATAAATTCTATTGGATTTGGTTTCAACTTCCACTTATTCATATGTAGCATGGGTTTTGATAGCAAACAATGTAATTCTTTGCAGAACCACAGAATTCGTTTTTGTAAACTTCAAATGTGTTAGAGCAGGGGATGCCAACTCCAGTCCTCAAGGGCCACCACCAGGTCAGATTTTCAGAATATTCCTGCTTCGACTGAGCCACTGATTGAGCCACCTTTGCTGAAGCAGGGATATCCTGAAAACCTGACTTCTTGGTGGCCCTTCAGGACAGGAGTTGGCCACTCACGTTAGAGTCTTCAGCTGTTTTCAATTTCCAGGCACGTAAATGAGCCTAATATCATGCTTTTATAAACTTTAAGATTGCTTAAATCATCCAGAGGGAGCATGGGAGAAATGCAAAACGACACAGAAGAAGAAAAAACAACTAAGTGCAGATGTTTTTCTAATAAGTGACTAGATTTTATATCTTGGCTCCTGTTTAATTCCTACTCAAAATGTAGTGATATAATTAGGGCATATCACAAACGTGGCAGTCTTCAAAGTATCAGGAACTTGGTACCTCAAGTGAAAAGAGAGAGAACAGGACCATTGTGCAAATCGAATGAAAATATGTTTATGAATTAAAACAGATAAGAAATGCACTTACATGGTGTGCATAATATAAAAGCGTGTCACACTAATAGTGTATAAAATTCTTGGCGTCACGATAATCTCACTGCCACGACTCCATCTTGGGTTGCTGCATCTGGGGCTGGGTCCCCAGCTGTGTTGGTCATTCACCTCAGGGTCTCCGGCGTCTCTATAGGCACCTCCTCCGTGCCTCTCCAACCTGTCTTGTGGCATCTGGCAGTATCGGCGTCTCCCTGGGTCCTGACACGTCACTTCTGGTATGGGCAATGTCACATCTTAAACTTGCTGTTGCTACGAGTGTCTGAGAAGCTCACACTCTACGCGTTTCGCTTTTCCAAGCTTCGTCAGGAGTGTGTTTATAAACTTTAACACAGTGAGTGCCAGAGGGGCTAGAAACAGGGTTAAAATCCCCATATATCAAAGTGGCTGTGAACCCCAGCCCACAGGCTGTGTTTTTAGACAATACTACAGTAGTTAGAAGAAAACTATTTAGAAAGACCATTTCACATTAAGTATGTTGTGTTGGAGATGGAGTGCGTAAACGATGATGTTTCAGTGAGACAGGACAAGTCTGCTAGTTGGAAAGAGAAGAATATTTAATTTATTTTATATTTTATAAAAAATGTTTTACCAAGAAGTAATACATTAAGAGTTACCTCTCGTTTTCAAGTGTCCTGGGCACAGAGTTATAACAATACATGGTTAAATTAAAAGAACAGGGTTACACTGTCAATTCACAAACATTTCATGGACAAATAGATTTGGAAAATTGGGTACATGGGAAAAATGGCTGGTGAGTTGTAGAAAGAGCATTTAAATAAGTATTGGGGACAGAGTACGTAAAAAGTGTGGATTCCACTTAAAGCAGGACAACAAGACTACTAGTTAGATGGAGGAGACTATTTAGAAAGACCATTAAAACAAATCAAGCTTGTCATTTGGAAACTGTGTGACAAGGATGCTATTTCCAAGTAACAGGACAAGTCTACTAGTTAGAAGGAGAAGACTATTAGAAACCTTCACCAAGTACTTTATTATGTTGGAGACAGAGTGTATGGATGACGGTGTTTCCATCTGAATATAAAATATAGAATTTTCACTTGATTTGTAGCATAGGACAAATATGCTGGGCAGACAAAGTTACCCAATTTTACAAAATAATTCATGCTTAATTACATTTAAACAAAGACAGCTAGTTGGAGATGGAGACTATTTGGAAAGACTATTCAATTAAATTAAGTATGCATTTAAATACACCCAAAACAGAGCAGTCAAGGCCTTAATATGAATCAAATCTGGGTAAACATTAAAGATGATTGACAAATCTTTGATTTGATATTGAAGGACCCCATGTTCAGTCGCCATGAAGCTTCTCTGAAACCAATATGCTTTTAATGTCTTGCAAAATGACTGCTCAATTTAACAGCTGTTTTAAGTCTGCTGAATATTTGGAAAGTAAATTAAGTTATGCACCACAAACACAAACAAATCTAAATGTCTGCTGTTTTAATCTATTTTCTCTGAAACACAGAATACAATCTCTGTATAACATATTGGTGGGTATACATCGAACTGACTTTATTAGCAACATACAGTACAAGAGATGATTGATTTTCTAGTCTGTCTTTAGTGCTGAAATGCTTTAAAGGCAATCTCTCCTATGACTAAAATGAACTAATAGTAGTGATATGTATTATTATAGGTTAAATGTACAGTAGTTGATTGACATCTTAAAAAGATAAGTAAACTGTATTTGAAATTAGTTTTGATACATGTAGGTAGGGGCTTATGTAACAAGATCATACTTGAATGTCTTGTATGCGTCAACATTTGCGTGCTAAAAAGTAGCACAAGCCGCCATAAAATGTGAGTTGTGTGTAGGGATGGACGAATCTTCCCAAATCCGTTTCCCAAAATCTGCAAACGGATTTGGTCGGCTCCATTCCGCATGGATTCATCAAAAACCGCCATTGGATACATCCCGTAGACGGATTTGCAGAATCCAATCCGCAGATTCAGCAATCCGTTGTCGGATTCTTCAAATAAACTAAATCTGCCGGAGTGTATTGGTAATAATAATAACAAATCCGCAAAAAGGCAAATCGCCCTTTTTCAGATCGATCCACTGAAATCCACGGACGAAAGGAACCGGCTGCTCCGCTGCAGGCCCAAATCCGCCCCAAAACTTCGCCCATCTCGAGTTGTATGTATAAAGGTCGTTATGCGACTTTATACACATGACGCATACAGTAGTTCGTTGTTCCAAGTTAATTTTGATGCATTTCATCACAGTAAATACCTGATTGATACAAATGAATTGAAAACATAGTTATGTATTTTTTATTTTATTTATAACTAGTATGAGTAAATATCAATTATTAGTGTAATGTTACGTAGAATAGCCATACTGTGAAAATACTACATTTTGGAAACCTATACGATGAAACATCTGTGCTGCCTAAAATAAATTTTTGGTTGATATATAGCAACCTTATTCTGCGCTAACAACATAAAGGGGCCTATTCTGGTATCTTTGATAAAATCTTACGTTTGGCATGTTACCGCTGGAGGTTTCGTCAGTTTAGTTATCACGGTATTCAGAAAGGCTCTGAAGCCATGTGATAGCAAAATGACCAAACCTTACGATGAGCAGCGATGTGATCTCAGCCTCCCTCAAAAGTTCTCACCCATGTGATCTGTTGCGATCTGGCCAGCTGCATAGAGCGCTGCACAGAGAGAGAGCCGCCTCTCTTTGTGCATATCTCGCCAGCGATTGCAGGGTTTTAATAAAAATTTTAAAACTAGTGTACGTGAGCAGGGGGTCTCTGGACAGAACGAGTGTCTGAGAGGCTCACACTCTACGCGTTTCGCTTTTCCAAGCTTCGTCAGGAGTGTGTTTATAAACTTTAACACAGTGAGTGCCAGGGGGGCTAGAAACAGGGTTAAAATCCCCATATATCAAAGTGGCTGTGAATCCCAGCCCACAGGCTGTGTTTTTAGACAATACTACAGTAGTTAGAAGAAAACTATTTAGAAAGACCATTTCACATTAAGTATGTTGTGTTGGAGATGGAGTGCGTAAACGATGATGTTTCAGTGAGACAGGACAAGTCTGCTAGTTAGAAAGAGAAGAATATTTAATTTATTTTATATTTTATAAAAAATGTTTTACCAAGAAGTAATACATTAAGAGTTACCTCTCGTTTTCAAGTGTCCTGGGCACAGAGTTATAACAATACATGGTTACATTAAAAGAACAGGGTTACACTGTCAATTCACAAACATTTCATGGACAAATAGAGTTGGAAAATTGGGTACAGGGGAAAAACAGCTGGTGAGTTGTAGCAAGAGCATTTAAATAAGTATTGGGGACAGAGTACGTAAAAAGTGTGGATTCCACTTAAAACAGGACAACAAGACTACTAGTCAGATGGAGGAGACTATTTAGAAAGACCATTAAAACAAATCAAGCTTGTCATTTGGAAACTGTGTGACAAGGATGCTATTTCCAAGTAACAGGACAAGTCTACTAGTTAGAAGGAGAAGACTATTAGAAACCTTCACCAAGTACTTTATTATGTTGGAGACAGAGTGTATGGATGACGATGTTTCCATTTGAATATAAAATATAGAATTTTCACTTGATTTGGAGCAAAGCACAAATATGCTGGGCAGACAAAGTTACCCAATTTTACAAAATAATTCTTGCTTAATTACATTTAAACAAAGACAGCTAGTTGGAGATGGAGACTATTTGGAAAGACTATTCAATTAAATTAAGTATGCATTTAAATACACCCAAAACAGAGCAGTCAAGGCCTTAATATGAATCAAATCTGGGTAAACATTAAAGATGATTGACAAATCTTTGATTTGATACTGAAGGACCCCATGTTCAGTCGCCATGAAGCTTCTCTGAAACCAATATGTAAATATCAATTATTAGTGTAATGTTACGTAGAATAGCCATACTGTGAAAATACTACATTTTGGAAACCTATACGATGAAACATCTGTGCTGCCTAAAATACATTTTTGGTTGATATATAGCAACCTTATTCTGCGCTAACAACATAAAGGGGCCTTTTCTGGTATCTTTGATAAAATCTTACGTTTGGCATGTTACCGCTGGAGGTTTCGTCAGTTTAGTTATCACGGTATTCAGAAAGGCTCTGAAGCCATGTGATAGCAAAATGACCAAACCTTACGATGAGCAGCGATGTGATCTCAGCCTCCCTCAAAAGTTCTCACCCATGTGATCTGTTGCGATCTGGCCAGCTGCATAGAGCGCTGCACAGAGAGAGAGCCGCCTCTCTTTGTGCATATCTCGCTAGCGATTGCAGGGTTTTAATAAAAATTTTAAAACTAGTGTACGTGAGCAGGGGGTCTCTGGACAGAACCGTGTTGATTTCAGGTCCGGGGATCCCCTGCTTCCCGAGATCCAGGCCCCGTTATGGGGTACCGGTATCGCCTATGCGTTTATATGTCCTTGTCACGTGACATGAGACATTTAAATGCATATGAGATACCGTTACCCCGTAACGGGGCCTGTATCTCGGGAAGCAGGGGTCCCCGGACCACAAATCAACGTGGTTCTGCTCCGGAGACTCTTGCTCACGTACACTAGTACTAACATTTTGATTAAAACGGCTTCATTACCTTAGTGGCTAGCTGCTAAGGCAATGAAGGGGTTCAACTTCAATAGCCTGTTTATTGGGGGCAGAGGGGGTGATGAAGGGGGTAGTAGCCCCAGGGTGGGTGGTTAGGTCTGCTGTAAAGGTTGCGGGAGGAGTTACCCCTTCACTACCATAGCGGTGGCAACCGCTATGGTAATGAAGGGGGTAACCAGTCCCGCTGCCCACCCGGTAGACCATTTTAAGTGATTACTTTAAGGGATGATGTCACATCCTTTTTAACAAATGGAACATATCACATGGTACAGGAACCATTCGAGTTGTCTTCAATACCTGTGGCTGTAATACCATGTGATATCAGCCATGTGGTGTTAAGGATGTGATGTACCTCCTTGGAAATGATGTCAAATCCATATTTTTTTTTAAAAGCCTGTCACATGGTACAGCACCCAATAGGATTGGAGCTGTACCATCTGACCCTAAAATGTGATGTCACAGGCCTCATTTTATTTCAGCGGATTTCAGCAGATCAATCTCAAAAAGGGTGATTCGCGTTTTGCTGAGTTTTTTTTATTATTATTACCAATACACCACGGATTCCACAATCCATTGACGGATTTGTAGAATCCAATCCATGGATTCAGCAATCCTGTGCTGAAGCGGGATATTTTGACCTGTTGGTGGCCCTTAAGGACTGACGTTGCCAAACCCTGATTTAATCTCTTTCCTTATGACTTTTGCTAAAATCCTGTATAATTTGATAATTCATACTTTTTTTTCTTAGTTATTTTGTGTAATATATGACTAAAATTAATGAGGGCCCAGTGAAAATAAAAACATACTAATTTTTTACAGGAAACAAATAAGAAAAAGGAACACTTTTGGGTGATGACATTTAAAAAAAACTGTTTCTTTATTTACTGATTATTAATGTATCTCCTGCATGGAACAGCCCCTTTAACCACCTTTCACATGTTTGACACACAATGGTTCTATACCACACACAAGGTTTATACAAGTTCTGCACGGGGAGTTCCACAAACACAAAAAGGAGACTGAAATATCAAGTCATTTAAAATATAGCACCTTACATTGCTCCGTGTAACCATATACACTAACCTATTGAGGTTTGTGAATACATTATAACAAAGCACCTTATTACATTAATTTTTTGCTCCAATTTAAAATCATCTATCTATGGAGTTTTATGTTGAGACCATGTGTTATAATTTTGGGCTGCTTCGGGGCATTAGATGGCAATATACATTTGTATCAGCATAGTGACTATTTAGGGAATTTCGTATCAAACACAGATCCAGTAAACATGTGTTGGCATTATAACTTCAAATCAAACTTCAACTCAATAGCATTTTCTAACCTTTTATAGGCTTTGATTTATTGTCTATTGTGATCAATTATTAGAATGTATTTAGCACTAGGCTATATACCAACTACTAATTGTGCAAATTATCACCAATAGAGATGTGTGGGAGCTTTTCACATGCTTAGGGGAACTCTGCAAACTTCACCCATTTTTGGTTCAGCAAAAAAGTTTGCAATGAGTTCGCTTAAAGCTGCAGACCAAGCAATATCCCACATGTGTGTGTTTTTTTTAAAATAAATCCGTTCTATACAATGAGAAAATACTTGTAGCATTTAAAACCCCCAAAAAACAACAGCTCTGAATGACATTTTTAATGTACTATAACGTAACAAGCATTTTTTGTTTCTATAGCAACCATTTACAAAGTTACATCCCATGCCTCTTCTGAAACAGGCTCTGGCACACCCCTTTTGGGCCCTGCCCTCTCTCTAGCAGTGCACCAATTGTATCTAGTGACTACCTGTCACATGATCCTCCCCACAAAACTTTGCATCTTTGGTCCTCTTCTGCTGCACTGACAGCCATTTAGTGAACCACCGAGCCGAATCTTCATCGATCGATCACAGGAGAACGGATCGATCGGCAACTTAGCTAATTACTTATCATTGGGTGGATTGTGTTGATGCACATATTAAAGGGAATAAATTAAATTAAAAAACACAGCTTGGACTGCTGCTTCAAGGCTTAAAGTCAACAAGGCTAAAGTCAATGGGCACTGCATGTACAATTAATTACGAGGACTTTTGCTTTCGAAAATTCGATCAACCTTATTAAAAATGTTTTTAAAAATTGCATCGCAGGGCTGCTATTTCGCCACTGTACACCTAAATAGCGAATTTTAAATAATTTGGGCCATTTTGTTACAACTTTTGGTCCCAAAAGTTTAATCAAGATGTTCTTGTGTTTTTAAAACTTTTTGGAAAGTTCTATCTAAACGGCGGGGAGGAGAATCTCGGCAGGTTCGCACATCTGTAAATATCAACAAAACAAAAGTGAAAGGAAATGCAATGACATTCACTAGGTTAACAATTGGTGTGTAACAGCTTTGTCAGGACATGCCAGTGTCACTTTATTGCTTACATTGTTTACATCCCAGTACAATGCAACAGCTGAAAAAACATCCATTAGGAATTGCACTGTCAGTTAGAGCAGTAATTGTCCTTACAGAGGGAGGACTGCCATGCAAGAACAGTGCAGCTGTACAGGAAGTCTGTACCATGTCAAGGTGAAATAGGCACAATGACAAAACAATCTTCTATGCTACAATACGCGCAGGCATTTAATGCAAAGTTGAACGAACCTAGTAGAATTATATTTGTGAGGAAATATTCCAGCAGTCCCATTTATTGCCTTTATCCTATGGGAAGAGAGAGACAATATTTTACTGCAACTTCTCTGTTCAAACAGTGTTTCTCTAGGTGCAACAAGGCAAGGTCTGCTCTGAGTAGCTGTGGGAGGTGACCAGTCTCAAGTAAAGATCCCCACCCAGTTCTTCCATACAATAAGACCTGAGTAGTTGTGTCTTCGAGTAGCTGTTCATATGGGTTGTGCAGCTGGAGAGAATACAAAAAGGTGTTAAATCAATGGGAAGGATCCGGGTATATTTTAAGCTACTGTATTTGTCCTTGTGTTGGATATTGGTCCAGAGGAATGGAGGTTGTGATCCAGCTCGTGTCCTTTAGATTTACCTCTGCTAGAAACCAAACTGGAAGATGACAAAATATGAACCGTTCATACTGGATAAAACAATTTTCAAATAAATAAAGAAAGCTCGCTCCACCTGTAGGGTGCTCACCCAGGATATATAAGCTTACTAGGAAGCTTGGTAACTACACAAAAGTTAGGGGATTTGGGGAACGGGAAGGAGAGAAATATCATTTGGATGGGGGCACTCCTAAAAATTCCCAAATTACAACTGGTTAGCTTCTACGGAATCACTTTGTACAGTTAACCAGTATTCCTAAGGACTAACAATGATGAGACTAGTTAATGATGGGTACAGTTTGGGAGGACACCAAAATCTGCTGGGACGCATATTGTTAGCTAACCAGTTATAATTTGGGAATTTTTAAAATAGTATTCCCATACTCGGAGTACAGTATATGGGACTGTTCCATTCACATGTAGTTGAGATACTCGTCCCAAATGGGATGACATTCTACAGCCTTGAGCACAATGACTACAGATTACAGAATAGGGAGAAAACACGTATGTCTAGAAGCTTTAAGACATATGCTTTACTATTTGAACTTGGAAACTACTTGGAAGCCAAAGATACAATAAATGTGCAGTGGAAATTAGCAGATAAAATTAGTGTTTGCTGGATTTGGCAGTCCTTCTGGAAAAAATGGCATTTGCCTTTGGAATGCCTTCAAAGCTTTTGACTCCTCTTAATGCTAGAAATGAGAGTTAGTTAAAAAATAAGAAAAATACTGTAAGGACATGTCTTAAGAATAAGGTGCGAAGAATGAGTGTAAGTATTCAGTCAGTTTTTGTTTTATAGTAAAACATATATTCAGAATATTATTTAATTAGTAAAGGAGACTTCTTAATTCAATTTAGAGATGGCAAACAACAGTTGAGTCATAGCGCAAACTCATTGTGCAGGCGATAAATGGTGGTTGGCCAAAAACAGGCACAAAACACTATTTGCAAAGGGTCATGTTGGAAGAGGTTCCCTTAGAAGAAAGGTGCAAGTCAATGTTTTAGATCGACAACATAGTCCTACAGAACAGTCATAATAAGGTGTTTGTAAAGGGCCCTACAAGAATTAAGTATGCTAAACATTGGGGGGAGGGGGAGAAGGGGAGAGGGGTTATAGTACACCCAAATCAAGCCTGCGTTGGATTCTGAGAACCTGTATGTGTGAGATGTAGTGTAAAGTTCAAAAGCGTGGTGCACTCACGATAACCATAATACTTGCCACCGGTGCTCAGCAGAAGTAATCCCACAACACTGTGGATCCCACTGTCAGTCCAAGAGTACAGTAAAGTTGGCACTCGTGGTCTTGTCAAAAAGTATCAATAGATTTATTGGTAATTGATCGACGATTCGTTCAACAATAATAGAGATTATAATCCTTGCATTGCGAGAGTTAGAGTGTGGTCATGCTAGGTTAATATGTCTGTAGCAACGGATGGCGTTGCCATGTAGAGTGAATGAGTGGGCATGTGTTGCCATCGCTGAAGTTGCTCTACTAGAGGCTGGGCATGCCCAGAAGTCGGACCCAGCTTCTGGTGCGCACCGGCAGGAGAGAGAGCAGGCAGTAGCTGGGGAGAGCCGGGAGCCTGGCAGTGGCAACCAGAGGTAAGTGGTATTTATATCTGGGGGGAGGGGGGCTAGTAGTAATTGTATATGGGGCGTAGCAGTGGTAATTATGTCTGGAGAGGGAGTAGTGGTGTCTGTATCTGACGGGGTGTAGTGGTGTCTATTTAGGGGGGCATAGTGGTGTCTGTATTTGAGGGGGGTAGTGTTGTTTTGTATTAGAGGATATTGTGTGTGTATTGTGGGGTGGGGGCAATTGTGTGGTGGGGGGGTTGTTTAGGCAGTGTGTGTGGGGGGGGTAATTGTATGGGTATTTGGTGGAATTATGTGTGTGTGTGGCCAGGGGGGGATGGGGAAATGAGTGTGAAGAGAGGGGGTTTGTGGGCTCAGGGATTGAGTGAGATGGGGTAATTGAGCGATAGCAGAGGGGGGGGAGAGTGAGAGGAAAGATTGTGTGTTAGAGAGGGAGGGGTGAGAATGGGTGATGACGAGAGCGGGAGAGAAATGCAGGTGTAAAAGGGGAGGTCTCGCAAGGCTGCCGACACGGAGTGCGGGCGCCGACATGGGAGGGGGGCGTTCAATCGTAACACTAGTCCTGTGCCCCGGGAAATCTGTCGGCGGACCTCCCAGTAGTACATAAGGTTTTCCAAGTAAGTACGGTCTGATTAACTTGCCTGGAAATGCCGTCAGCTCAGCACTGACTGTACGTTCTGATTATTATCGTCTGTCCTATAGGCCGTTTCCTGTGTGGATGGGAAACAGCAGCTCTCTCACTTCGGGTAATGCTTTACTCTGCACACATTTGGGAAATTGCTATAGTATAGATATTATCAATGCTGTATATTTCTCACCCGACTCACATAAATGAATACTAGTCTTTGTAATGCAGTCCAATATTTATACACGCCAGCTGGGTATTATTTTCTCAAATTCACAGATACATTTCACCGGCAAATTAATAACTATGGGTTAGAAAAAAATCACCACCACCTTAAACAAATGTTTAAAAACTAAAATAGCTGCATTTTACAGCAAGAAAAATATTGTTACACTAGGGGAAAGCTGTCATAGAGATGAGCGGATTTTTGGTCAACATTCGACTTTGCCGCAAATGTGGCGTTTATTTGCAAATGCACATTTTCGCGGATTAGTTTAAAAAAATGACATTCGCTTACTGTACCTTAAAAAGGTCTTTAAACATTGGTGCAAATGTGTGCGTTTCCACCAGAGAGACACCTGGGCAATGCCGAGATACCTAGGAGATATGCAAATAGGCGTCATTTTTCTATCCGATTAACAAAGCTGTGCGCAAACTGGGTGGCGCGCCCCTCTGTCTGCGGGGGACGCGGGGTTTACAGAGGCCCCGTGCGCTTCCCGAAGGCACTTAAATGAAGTGCCGGGGAAGCGACGAAGGCCTCTGTAAACCTTACTTACCGTGGTTCAGCCGGCATCTGGAGACGCGTCGCCATGGCAACGCAGGTGAAGACGGCGCATGGTCATGTGACGTTGCGTTACTATGGCAATGTGACGTCATGACGCCCAGATGCCGGGAACCACTGTAAGGAGGAGAGAGGGTGGGGGGCGCGAGGAGAGCAGGACAGCCGGCAGGGGGGCACAGGGGGGAAAGATTGCGCTCCCCTGGATTAACATATACACAACGTATCTCAGGTGTGATCCTTTTTGTGCACAATTGTCTCTTCACGTGCCGTTAGAATGTGAGTTTGAGGATGTATATCGCACTCGGGACTTTAGTGAAATCTCTCTCTCCTTGGTCTAATCAGTATCATTCTAGCAGTAGGAATTTATCACATGTAAAAATAATTCCCTTATCCCATAGAACACATTGCCCATCAAACAGCATCATTGATGCAACAGCTCAATGGCAAAGTATTTGACTATAATCACTATTACTGCATATTTCGATATGTGGCTAGATTTGGTGATGGAGCATATTATTAACCCTCTCAGAACCACTCATTGCTGCGCAATGCGGTGCAGGGGGTTCTGTATGTTGGGTTGTCTGTTTTAGAAGAAAAGCAGAATTTAATCCCTCATGGAGTTAAGAGGCAACTGTGAAATGGAGATTTACTGTTACGTCCATAATACATAAATAATCATATTAAATATCTGCAGGTATTACCTTCCTGAATCCATAATCTTGTCTTATTGTAACTATACTTGGCCTTTTGGACAAAACAAGGCATATTTATACACAAGAACTCAACTGCAGTGCGGAGAGAACTCGTGTCCACTAAACAGTTACATATTGCAAACATCTTTTAAGCAGCAGTCCAAGCTGCCATTTTTTTTTGTTTGTTTGATTTCCCCCCTTTAATATGTGTATCAATACAATCCACACAATGATAAGTATTTAGCGAAGTTGCCGATCGATCCGTTCTCCTGTGATCGATCGGCGAAGATTTGGCTCAGGGGTTCACTAAATGCCTGTCAGTGCAGCAGAAGAGGACCATAGATGCTAAGTTCTGTGGGGAAGATCATGCGACCAGGCAGTCACTAGATAAAATTGGTGCGCTGCTAGAGAGAGGGCAGGGCTCAAAAAGGGGTGTGCCAGCGCCTGTTTCAGAAGAGGGAGATGTAACTTTGTAAATGGTTGCTATAGAAAAAAAAAATGCTTGTTACATTAAAAATGTCAGTGGTATTTTTTTGTAAATGCTACAATTATTTTCTCAGTACAGAACTGATTTATTTGAAAAAACACGCATGTAGGATATTTCTTGGTCTGCAGCTTTTATTTAAAATATGACTTGAAGAACAATTCTTAGCCTTCGAAATAATTAGCTACAGATAGCTTTTGATGCTCATTTGAAGAAAAATAAATAAATATATATATATATAATATGTGTGTGTGATATTGTATATTTACTGAAATGACTTAGCTGGTTTATTGTGCCAACTTTTCATTTGTGGGTGTCGCATATCAGGGCCCCGCAGAGGCGAAAGCCCATGTTTTAAGTGGGGCTATTTCAATTTAAAACATTCCAGTGCCGGAAAAACACCATAAAGCCCATTCAAATTAAATGAGTAATTATGGCCCTAAATGTTTAAAGGCTGAACGTACTTATCATTGCCCTCAGTAGACCTCCAGTGGGGAACACGGAGGAAATAAAAACACGAGCTGCACCGGTGTGTTCTAGCATGGTGGGGGGAAGTCAGACTAAGGGGCCTATGCTAGTAGCCATCATTTAAAAAAGCGCTGGGCCGGTTACGCTGCCAGTTTTTTTAGCGTTGCTATCACAGTATTGAGAAAGCCTCGAATACCTGCGATAGCAAAATGCCCAAAACTGGCGAGGAGCAGTGACGTGATGTTCGCCTCTCTCTAAAGGGCGATCTGCAGCGATCTGACCCAGCTGCATAGAGACCTGCACAGAGAGAGCCGCCTCCCCCGGCGCATATCTCACCCGGCGATCGCAGGCTTTTAATAACATTTTTAATACTGGTGTAATTGAGCAGCGGGTCTCTGGAGCAGAACCGCGTTGATTTGATGTCCGGGGACCCCCTGCTTCCCGAGAGACAGGCCCCGTTATGGGGTGCCGGTATCTCCTATGCATTTAAATGTCTCGTGTCACGTGACGTGGGATTTTAATGCATAGGAGATAAGTGCACCTTCACCCACCCCCGCTACCAACAATAAACATGCACTGGTAGTTAACCCCTTCATTGCCTTAGTGGTCAGCCGCTAAGTAAGCCGCTGCCGATAAGTGGCTTATCGCCGCTCACCCGGCGATGTGTTTTGGACAGCAAAAAATGTCGGTTCATGCCTTTATCGCCCACTTATCGAGGCTTTCTGAATAGCAGTAGGGATTTTGGTCGAAAAGGCCTCGATAAGTGGGTTGTCGGGACTACTAGAATACGCCCCTAAATCCCTACCTCAGCAGACTGTTGCATGTATTGGGCTTACCCATTATAACCCAGGAGTCAAGTCTGTACAATAAACTGCATAGTTACACATGGTACTAGATCAATTGTGGGCAACCCCAGTCCGCAAGGGCCACCAACAGGTCAGGTTTTCAGGATATCCCTGCTTCAGCACAGGTGGCTCAATCAGTCCCTGCTTCAGCACAGGTGACTCAATCAGGGGCTCAGTCTTTGACTGAGCCTCTGATTGAGCCAACTGTGCTGAAGCAGGGATATCCTGAAACTCTGACCTGTTGGTGGCCCTTGAGGACTGGCGTTTCCCACACCTATGCTAGATCAATTACTTAAGAACAGTAAAACAATAATAGGCAGGGATCTTGGAGTAGGTACCCCTAGCTAGGAAGTTTCCACAGGGACAAGGGATGGATTTACAGTAAGACAGAAGTTTTCCGACAAGTCTTCAAACAATACAGTATTAAGCTAAGAAAATCCAATAATATTAGTTGCTCCTTGGTTTTTATATGAAACTGATTCAGCCTTGCATTCTGTATGGAAGGGAGGTTTCTGCTGACCTTGGAAGGCTTGACTAACAATTAGTAATGGGAAATAGCGTCTTTGGAATTCTGCTCAGATATGTGCATTTCCCATAAGAGATATGAAATTCTAAGCCATGCTTTGAAGGCTGTGTTCCCAGAGATGCCGTGACATCAGAAATCCATGGGAACTCCACTCCTTAAACCCTCACCCAAATATTGTCCACAGTTGGCCAGGGCCAGGGATAGAAACTAAGTTGATGTGTTGTTATTAATCCCTTTTCTTATTGAAAAGACACCAGTACCCACCCAAATACTGTGCAGACACCACAACACCCCCAAGATAGAAAGACCACTACTCCCATGATACAAACACCATTACTCCTCCACAGATTGGTAGAAAATAAAGTTGTCCTCCAGCGCGTGGTCTTATTGCTCTTTTCTTCCTTATGTAGAAAAAAGACAACAACAAAAACACCACACACAAGTGGTATAATAGGCGTCGACACTCAGTATCTTAATCTATAGCGAAGTAGAGAACTTGACACTTGCCTGTGTATTTGTTCCCGTAGTGCATACTCCTCTATTTTCCTTTTGCTGTTACCTTAAAAAGTGGAGAGAGGCATAGCATAATACCAACCACATGGATTGTGGTGGTTTCTATTGCTGCAAGTGTCCTTTAAAAACTTCCTTGCTGGAGATGCTTGTCAGTCACTTTTTCTCAACTCCTGACTTGTCTGTCTGGGTCCACGGGGATGGCAGGCTTTCTCAGATTTGTGCACAGTCTGTTGTGCCTCTCCGTGTGCAGAGCTCCCTGCTGTTTGTCAGTGTTGGTTAGCTGATCCACAGACTCCACAGGTATGGTGGCTCACTGATGAAGCCAAACCAGGTGAAACTAGTTTGATGTGGACATCCCCTTTTTGGTCTTTTGGAGCCACCATACCTGTGGAGTATGGAAGAAAAGAGCAATAAGACCACGCGCTGGAGGAGAACTTTATTTTCTACCAATCTTATATAAGGAGGAGTTTGAATTACCTGCTGGGACACCAGCTGCGGGACTTTATTTATTGCACCTCATTAATAGGACTAGCGCCACTTTTATTTTTTCTTTACTCCTCCACAGATGCAATTACCACTGCCCCCAAATAAAATTACCGTCCCACACACAAATAAAATTACCACTTACCTCTGGTTGTCGCAGCCTTGCCCCGCTTTCCACAGCTGTTGCCGCCTATATCCACGCGGGGCCAGCCTCTCTCTCACCCCGACTTCCGGGCGCACCCAGCTTCTGGAGCACACTGGCGAGAGAGGCAAGCTTGGTATGGGAAGAGATAGGCAGCTACTGGGGAGAGCCAGAGCTCAATGGTGGCAACCATAGGTCCGGCCTCTGTTTCCCGCTCCCGGCTCTCTCCAGCTGCTGCCTCTTCTTCCCATGCCGTCTTCTCTCTTCCGCCACTGTGTGCCGGAAGCTGGGTGCACCTTGATGTGAGGCCCAGCTTCTGGCCCGCATTGGCGGGAGAGAGAGGAGGGTGTGGGAAGAGGAGGCAGCAGCTGGGGAGAGCCAGTAGTTGGATTTGTTGGCAGAAGTTGGGCTTGGCCTCTGGCCGGGTCCTAACTTCAAGCGCCGGCCAGGCTCCTCATTGCCCCCGGGTTCGGGACACTTGTCCCGGCTCTCCCTCCTGCTGGCAGCCCTGATAGTCTTAACCCATAGCCACAAAGATGATTAGCATTACAATGACCTCATTTTGACCAGAGAAATATCCGATCACTAACTTTTATTGGACCCCTGGCTTACTCATATGCAAATCAGCCCTTAACTTAACATCGCAGATCCACACACCTCTGTTCATGTTGGCGCATGGAAATAACGGTACGACAATTAGGTCACACCAAAACCTGCCGTTACTCACATCCAGACCATGATTAGCATATCGTTATTCCTGGGAATAACCTACAAGCAAAAAGGGCGGCTCTAACGTGGTACCCA
This sequence comes from Ascaphus truei, assembly GCF_040206685.1. Taxonomy (NCBI): domain Eukaryota; kingdom Metazoa; phylum Chordata; class Amphibia; order Anura; family Ascaphidae; genus Ascaphus; species Ascaphus truei. The sequence continues at coordinate 18,243,886 of NC_134492.1, read as the reverse complement.
GAGGATTGTACTGAGTATAGGACGTAACCCTTTCATTACATGTGCTATACAAAGATATATATTACATGTGAATTTCTTCAAATTTGTGTCTTAACATTTTCACGTTTTTTTTTTTATACATTTTTCATTTTTGAAAATCTTTCTCAAACATTTTGCGACTTTTTTTTAAATTAAGTTCTTTAAAAAAAAAACAAACAAACAAAAAACAAAAACGCCCCATTTTGTACATATCTAGTCAGGGCGCACCTATTTCAAATCTTAGCTGATTTTTTTCAAATCCTGTTTTTGTTGGATGCGTAGAAGGGGGAAGTGGTGCCCGGCAGCTCCTCCAAGAATACTGATTCATTACTAAGTTCTGCAGTTATAGAAGATAGAAGCTGTACACTGCTCATCAGCTGCACACTGCTCATTCCTAACTTTCTGTTCATGCCAGTAAGCAGGGGAGATATATCTCCAAGCGTTTTACCAGTGAAGGAATAACAAAGATAATGAAAACAAAATAAATAATGCCTGGAGAAATGAATAGATAATTTCACGAGCTGAATGTTAAAATGTATCAAAGTACGAAGGAAGGATGGAGTGAGGAGCTTTGATGTCAAATCAAATCAAGACTCTTTCCACCCACATTTTGTTGGAAAACAGTGCTGTGTAATATTTATAAAAGGACAGTTGGGACATTGACAATTTTAACAGCAAAGCAGCTATTAAATGAGATGAAAAACATATTTAACCGCAGCTAGGGCAGCAATTGTGTAAAGATCTTTAACCCTCTGGATGCCCTATGGCAGGGGTGAGCAAACTTTTTATGCCGAGCCCCCCTTTTCATCCATAAAATTTCTCGGGCCCCCCCTGCCTGATATAATCAAAATCACATGGAAAAAAAAACCCTTTATTAAACGGTATACAATATAAATCCAAATATGTTTAAATACTTACATATTTCAACAGCTCGCGCTTGCAAAATTAGGCTGAGTCCACGCTGCCGTGACATCACTAACTCTCCAAGCATGAGCACAGGGTGTCCTGCATAATTTTGCAAGCGTGGATCGGGGCTATTTGTGTGTGTGGCTGTGTGTGGCTGTGTGTGTGTATTGACTGCTGCTGAGCGCACATCAAAGTCAATTTTGTTTGTCTCCCCAAGCGCCAAGCTTGGGAGAGCGTACGTGCACAAAGGCAATCCTTTGGGGGGGGGGGGGGGGGGGGGCATTCATTCACCTCTTTGCTACCTCCCTTCCCTCTCCCCCCCATTTTTTTTCTTCCTTCCCCTCCATGCTTTTTGTCTTGCTATCCCCATTGTCATCCAAGCTCCTACCTACAGTATTATTTTTTTTTCCGTTTTCAATGTGCTTTCTTTTTATTATTTCTGTAAATTCATAGTATGATTGATACAGTGGCAGCCGACCCTTTCACTTGCAGAGGATCGCAGCGAAGCAGGTTGCCAGCGGACGAGATCAGGAACACAGCGCTATTGCAGGGCAGACACCGAAGGAGGGGCGTTTGACTTCACCGTGCTCGGGCGTGCTCCTCCCGTACCTCCGAAGCCCCTGCGCGTGCGCTCACACACCATCACGTTGCCGCCACCTGCACTATCCTGTTCAGCACCCGCACACATCTTCGGCTGCCCGCCCGTGCGCATCTTCTTGGCCGCCCCTCGTGCACAGCGTCTGCCGGCCCGCACACCCAGTTTTCGTCGCACGCCGCCTGCGCGCCCCTAAATAATCTTGCGCCTTATTGCCCCCCCAGTTTGCGCACCACTGCATTACAACACACACTCTCTCAATCAATCACCACACACACACACTCAACCCCCCCCACACACACACACACACCACACACTCAATCCCCCCCCACACACACACACTCAATCCCCACACACACACACTCAATCCCCCCCACACACACAATCCCCCCCCACACACACAATCCCCCCCACACACACACTCAATCCCCCCCACACTCAATCTCCGCCCTCACACACTCAATCCCCCCCCCACACTCAATCCCCCCCACACACACAATCCCCCCCACACACACAAACTCAATCCCCCACACACACAAACTCAATCCTCCCCCCCACACACACACACAAACTCAATCCCCCCCCCACACACAAACTCAGTACACACACACACACACACACAAACTCAATACACACACACACACACACACAAACTCAATATACACACACAAACTCAATATACACACACACACTTTCACCTGGGGGGCGACATGCTCCGATCCTCCAACCCCCCATGCTGCTGAAAACTGGTGCGGGAAGCAGACAGGAAGAGAAGGAGGGGCTGTCTGTGTGCAGAGAGAAGCCCCGCCCCCTCTGCAAGACACAGACACATAGAAGCAGCAGCACGGAGCTTCTGGCCGCCCGTGCACAGCTCTCCCGCCCCCAGGTTTCCCTGCAAGCAGCCCGCGCCCCCCCTACATAATCTTGCGCCCCCCCCCCAAGGGGGCGCGCCCCACAGTTTGCGCACCGCTGCCCTATGGGCATAGTAGCTACATCCTAAAGACCCTGTTCCTTTTTCAGAATAGAGCAACAGTATAACGGTTACACTTTTTGCATCAGTTCGGCTCTTCTGTAATATGTTGTGTTACGATTGTGGTTAGTGTTCCAGGTTACATCCAACAGGACTTTAGGTGACTTGATGCAGGTCAGGAGAAGGTCATATACAGTATCAGAAATGACTTACATTGACTGCAGGCTTAAGATAGATTTCAAGCAATGATTAAAAGATCAGCCTTCCATTTTACACATTAAAGACGAACACTGAAAGATCTCTTTGTACTCGATAATAATGTACTTGCACTGGTTACAGTACATGTTTGAACACCGTGACACTTAATGGCTTAGAACTTGTAAATTGTAGCATAAGGTTAATGTAAAAGCTTGTTGGAATGTCAGAAATAATGATTTTTATCCACAGACCATTAGGAGTTGGCAATTACACTAAGCACACCCACTGAAGTGCAATGAAGAACATTTATTTGAAAAATCCAGTAATTTATCGGACCCCTGTAAAATGAGAGTAAGATTGACCAAAACGGTTAGTTCTGATGTTGTTACTGAGGCAATGCAATCAGCCAGTGACCTGATACTTCTACTAAGAGGGATTTTGTGTTCAACAATTTGGTACATCTGGACATATTATCTCTAATGAGGCAAGAGATGGAAACAACCCAAACTGAATTACGTGTAATAAGAAGGAAAAGAACACAGAAAGCTAACATCTTGCAGAAGGGTCTATCAGCGCTCTTTCATAAGCCGTATTTCTGAAACAGGCTTTGAAGTCTGTGGCTGCATGTGACAAACGTACAGTAGGATTTGAAATCCTGTAACGCTGGCAGGTTACACTTCATAATCATGCTTACTCCACAGAAACTTCCGTTATGCCAACATTTCCTAGATGTCTTCAGACCCTCTAACCATCAGGCTCTGTCACTGGCAACTTACAATAGTATTTCCCTCTCCCCCCCCCAATTATTTTTTAAAGTTTACCTGTATGACGGTGGGGGAGAGGTTCCCCGAAACTGATCTGTCATCCTCTGAGCTTTGCTTGTCTCACGCGTTCACATGATACCTGTAGGGTTTTTGTGCCTGTTTTGATACACAAAAAAATTACAAATATGGCCACGGGGTCATAAATAGAAAATCGCAATGTCATGTCCCATCTGGGTGACACCCTGGTTCAGGTGAGCCAAAAAAAATGCTAAAATAATTGCGAGAAGCATAGATTACTTCTTTATGTAAGTTAATAAATTGCACGGGTGAGGAATAAGCACTGACCTGTGTTTTGTTCTTTTTGGACCTTTGTAATTTTAAGAATATAATCTATATTATAATATAACCATCCTCACATTGATGAGATCTGAATGGTTGAAACAGATGTCCGTGAGGAGGGTTTCTGGCTCTGCACTTCTTTAACCCAGGGCTGTGCTGTAAAGCTGCGTAATACAGCAGGCATAACATTTTAGGAGTCCATGTTAAAATGGATAAGAAGCAAAAGGTGACACTGTGTGCTTATTTGCATGCCATTGCCCAGAATTCCTGGCTGCAGTGGCAGCAATGTATGGTGAAAAGCAGGGTTGCAGACCTGACATAGATGTGAATGTGCTCGCAAGTAATATTTGTTATTTTGAGAACAAATGTATTTGTTTGTGTAAAAGGCCTTTCTCTTGTTGGAATTCCTTCCAGCCTGCCCTGCCCAACTTCTACAGGGAAACGGGGAGTCCCTCTGGGTATACTTAGACTAAAAACAAGTATCTTGGAGTCCAACTATGAAAAAGCCCCAGGGAACTCAGCAGTGGGTATTGGCAAGGGATAGAATTCCTTTTTTTCCACCCTAAACAACTCCCATTGATTTTCAAAAAAACAAATATTGTTTAATTGTGAAATCGAAATAATAGGAAACTCAAGGGGTGGTTGTCTGCATGTGTAATTGATCCACAAATTATGTATGGTTTGAAGTTCCCTTTCATATCATGCTCTGGAAGGGCCTCATAACTCTTTTTTCTTTATTAAACCGTGAAGAGACAAAAAAAAGTCTTCAGTGCTGATTTTAAAATGTCAACATTGTCAGGGCATGTTTTTAATAAATGTCTCAGCAGGGCATCGAGAGGTAAAAGAAGAAATGGAAGTCTGACCTGGGTATACTACACAACTATTTACAGTGCTGTTTCTTGTGTATCGTGTGTGTGTAAGGATATTTCAATCTCCTGGATATCATGAAGTGTTACAGTAGGTGTTAAAATCCTTTTTTTTAAATGACATGTATATGGCAATAGAAATTTGTTCCGCCAAAACGATGCTCATTTTAACATTCTTTATTTGTAGGAAAAGGGACTTGGGGTTCCTCATTGGATTATGGGGCATATTTACTAAATACATATGGGAATAGTTAAAGGTTAGTTTTTAGGCTACAGTGCAACTGAATGTAAAGTATTCAGCAACCTTATCACACTATAGTGCATTTGCTTTTAAAGATACATTTATTAATGGGAAATAAAAGGAGAAATGTGCGCTTGTTAACTATCTCAAATAAATGTAATTTCTGGATCTTTCTATTGGGTAGATCTTAATATGTAAGGTTCTCAACCCTTTGTATTGTTCCATGGATGGCTTAGCAGTAGATGCCACTATACATCTAATTAAGGATATTATGTAAATTATACAAAAAATTTAACATTTTTAAACCGTATGTGTCCTTGCAACATATTTTTTTTAACACTAATGAACTAATGTATATGTAACACTATCAATTCAAGACGTGTGCAATGCTATAATATACAGTAGACACTGTGTGTGTGTGTGTGTGTGTGTGTGTGTGTGTGTGTGTGTGTGTGTGTGTGTGTGTGTGTGTGTGTGTGTGTGTGTGTGTGTGTGTGTGTGTGTGTGTGTATGTATGTGTATATATATATATATTTTTTTAAAATATATATTTATATATATATATATATATATATATATATATATTACATACAGAACTTTTTCTTCTTATCAAATCCAAACTTATGATGAACATTTCAAGATCGAAAGCTTAATTTTCCCAGTTTATTAGTATACCCCCACACCACCTGTATTATTGTATTACTTAGTAACAGAACAGATCTAAGTCTGGAAATAAACCTTCCATTTAGGTACAAGCCTAAGCATCAAACATGAGAATAAAGTAAAGAAAATGAAGTACAACAACACAATAAGCCACTTCTTGCAATGGAACATGGAATTAAGAATTTGAAATGAAAGACCCATTGAGGAGGCCCATGAAGTAAGAATACTTAGTCATGTTGTTTTAGACAGCCAAGTCTCATTTTCTTCATTGCCCTCAATGTTAATCAAGCATCGTCTTATTAGCAGAGGTTTGCTTCTCGGACAAACATGAACTTTGCCATTACACGTGCAAAGCAACTTGACCTCTTTGCTTCCCAGACCTGCCCTCTTGTTGGTTTCTGCTTGAGGTCACAATCGAACTTTTAGTGCAGGGAATGAAATCAAGATGTTCGTGGTGTATGTGTGCAAGTCAGAAGTAGAGGGGGGCTTTTGTAATGCCACATGAGAGGATCCATGGGTTTCCTTTGTTTTGTTGTTCTTTGCTGAACTGGAAATTTCCCCCTGACTTATGTGTTCCTAGGTCATCAATGCATTTAGCAAAATGTCAAAAAATAACCAGGCAAAGCTTTGTTCCCCATGTGTATAGCAAATAGCTCAGCATGAAGTTTCATTTGGGTTTTATTTCAGTCAAGGTAATGTCATAAAATATATGAAATGTGTGTAACAAAAGGTAACCATCTAAATGCAGCCTATAGAGATGTCAGTAGTAGTTGCAACTAGAATTACCTTCACAAAAGTAAATAAGAGGTTCTTGATAGTCTTTATGATGCAGTGGTTTAAGTAATCTGTAGTTAATCCTTCCCAATCCCATGGTTCAGGCATGTATATGAATTATGCTAAAAATAGCTTGAAAGTATATACTGTACAGTACTGTAGTCACATGAACCAATCTGTGCCTAGGCTTTTGGTAATTAAACTGAATGGCAATTGATTTCCATTTAGGATATTTTATATCATCCAAAAATCCAGAGCTTACACAAAACATACGAAGCAAAATGAAATGTGTTTACATGTGTTGCAAACCCCATTCCTAACCCTTGCACTGTTGCAGATCAGCTCGTGCCACTCACGGGTTTTACACAAATGTGAAGGTGACGTTGTCATTTGAACCAATGAAATGCATCACTATAGCTCAGCGGTGGACAACTTCTGTCATCAAGGGGCCACCAGCAGATCAGGTTTTCAGGATATCCCTGCTTCAGAACAGGTGGCTCAGGAGAAGAATGAGCTACTGATTGAACCACCTCTGCTGAAGCAGGGATATCCTGAAAACCTAATCTGTTGGTGGCCCTTGAGGACTGAAGTTGGCCACTATTGTTTAGCCTGAAATACACTGTTCACAACAGAAGACAAATGCTGTATTGAAACGATATTAGTATAAAACGTCTGTAAAATAAGGCAGATTTTTCATAGATCATTTTTTTTTACAGAAACAAACACTAAATATTTTTGGAACATCTTTGGGGTCCATGTACATAATATGCTGTTCTGGATCCACTTTGGATCGGCCGGTTTCTTTGGTCCAAGGATTTCTGCAAATCCGTCTAGAAAAGGACCCTTCACATGGCAAATGGATAATGCGTGGTCGGATTGTTATTAATCCGCACTCAGATTGAATCCGAGGGGAGAGAGAAAGAGAATGCAGATTTTTAACAATCTTGGGTGCGGATTTTGGATACAATATGGAATCTGAGTGTGGATTTTGTAAAATCCACTGGGTTCTGTCCAATGGCGGATTCGAATTAATCAGCTCAGATTTTTTAGTACCCAGTCCGCAGATGGATTTTGGCAGGGGGGCGGATTTGGTCAAAACAATATGTGAAATTCCGGGGAACGTATTTGACTGGTTCGCCTATCCCTGACCAACATCTGTCGCTTAATGATTTTAAAGACACTCAAAAGATGTTTTGATGCACTCACAATTTGTTTAAATGAAAAGAAAAAAAATCTTTACACATAGGCGCAAAGCGTTTTCATTATTATTGAGATTATGATCATTTTCCTCTTCGATATTATACGCATCATTTTTGTATCACAGCTAATAAAGGTATGGTGGTCAAAATAGTAGGCTGATATTGGATTGTGCGATGGTGGTAAAGTGACCCTTGACCTCTGGCATCCTTTTTGACACTTAAAAACCTCCTAGTGTTCTAGGAGTTAAGAAAGAAAAAGCAAACACTCATTAAAAGTGACAGGCATTACAGTGGAATCACAATGAGTTTCTTATTACAGTATGTTACCATGAGCTCCACTGCAATTCATCATGGTTAACACTGCTGCCATGCAGCTCACTGCAAGTAAATAATGAAGTGACACAGAAATCTTCTGACCCGTGGATGGAATGTATCAAGATTTTCCCCCACGTTTTGCACTAGGAAACCATCCAATGGTTCAAAGCAGAAACCCCGGCTGCTCAGATTTATTTATTTTTATACCTCCACCATTTTTTTTGTATTGGAGTGGGAGCAGGGGCTCTCCGTAGCCGAACCAAGCTATTTTAAGCTTTGGAGACCCCCTTGGTTTCTAGAGATACTTACTGGTAAATGTAGGGGCATTGTGTCCCCTCCAGAGTAAACAATATGGCGGATTAAATCTCCTATGTCATTACCTGTGGCAGCTTCCTATTGGCCCGTGTGATGCAGGCTATGGCCAGGTAATGCCGGTACCTTTACCGGTAAGGATCACGGGAAGCAGAGGGTCCTTGGAGCTGAAAATAGCATGATTCTTCTCCGGGTTTGTCTTTTTAACAAAATTTTTTTAAAGGGGGGTGGGGGGGTGAAGGAGCAAAGGGGAAAATTGCCGTTTTAAATAGTGAAATGCCAATGAAAAATTGAATAATGTATCCAATAGAGAAAATATGGAGAATGTGGTCATAGCAGAGAAATTGGTTTACTAGATTAAAAAAAAGCATATTTTGACACTCTCAAAAAACCTAAAAACAAGTAGACTAGCTACGGTGTATCAGAGCAGCCAACGAGAGGAAGGAAGGAAACGCGTAGACAGGATAAAACCCTGTTAAAATTGACATTGACAACAAAAATTTAATTTTGGCAAATCAAAGAGCCTGGATTTTACCTTACAAGGCTGTCGGTACGAATGGGAGTGATATATTTCATGGGATAAATCTAGGCAACTGACCGTTTTAAATTAGACAAGTGTATATAGTTGTAATTGTTTTTATACTTGTAATGTTTCTTTGTTACATACTTTGGAGGGTTTATATTTAGGATTCTTATTGTACGTCTTGTGTTACGAGACAGTGGAACTTCCATTCCCCTGATGCTTGTTCCCTTCTCCCCCTTCACCCCTTTCTACTAATCATGATGCACGTATGCAATTAAGCAGAGAACGAGTCTAAATCCAGATTGTTTTGACTATGTGGTCTCTCTCTCTCTCTTCTTCTCTCTGTCTTCCTCTCTCTCTTCTTCTCTCTCTCTCTCTCTTCCTCTCTCCCTCTCACTCTCCTCTCGCTCTCTCTCTTCCTCTCTGATAACAGAGAATGGCAGTGTCACTTCTGAAAAACTATATTCACAGACACAGAAGGATACTGTACTTTTATTTACTACTATTATTAAAGCTGCACCGTATCACTTTACATTCACTCTAATCTGTGGCATCACTCTATTGTAGTTCCAGTAAAAGCTCAGCACTTATTTTATACGTTTGTAAGGTAATGTTTGTGCTTGCTGACTGCTGGGTGACCCTGTACTCGCAGCTATCACTTCATTACATTCATCAGCATCTCATCATTATTTGCAGACCAGTAAGTGCAAGATTAATGGACAGCACATGGTGGTGTATTGTAAAGTCAGTCACATATCCCTCTCCTCCAAAGAAATAAATACATTAATAATAAATATGTTAATAGATATGTGACCTCGCTCAACTCACCCATCCAAATGGGAAACTTCAATTGTTTATCTTCTTTCTCTGGAGAAGGCTTGGGATTATTTTTATAATTCTCACTTTCTGGTTGCAGGAGGCACGGCACAATATACTCCGTACACGATATTTTTTTTGCTTTTGCACATTTTCCTTTGGCTGTAATTCCTATCAGAATCTTTACCCAAGAGAGGAAACTACTTCATAAGTCTTCTTTATAGTATTTATTAGATGTTTGTGAAATTGTCCTTAGCAAAAACACTCACATGTTCACGAGTACAATCTTTAGGGGTATCAGTGGCTATAAATTCTACAAAAGTCACGTGTCTTCCAAAATTGTATTTTTTTTTTCATATTTCAAAATAAACTCCTCTAGAGAGTTATTGGTAAAAGCTCCCCTGATGTTTTCTCCCGAGATTTGAATCAAGTCCTCCTGTAATTACATTACATTGTGGTTCAAATGGGTCTGTTATGTCTGTAAGCAATGGAGACTTGGATATAAGTGGGTAATACTGCTCCTGTTATTTTCTTGGTCCGCACAGTGACAGCTGGGGATATGCATCAAGGTGATTCTATTTAACAGTTAGAAAGCACTGAGGAGTGAGCTTTCTATTCTTTATCATCACTGACTCTTCCAAGAGCGTTATGTCTCAACTTAACCTTTTCCTCATGCAATATGGCGGCAAAGGCCTCAGAACAGGAAAGGCATCCACTGAATTGTGTGTTTAAGTGAGTTTTACAGCTTATGTGCACTAAATTCCTTGGTCCCTGAAAGTTCTTTCCATGGCAAAGATCAGCTTTCTTTTCTGCTTTGAGGTGGACCAAGACTGCTAGGCTAACAAAAAACTTCAGAAGATTCCATTCTCAACCTCTACTTAAAGAGTGGCCAGCACAAACATGAGACAGCAGTGCTGACAATATGCAAGCATTCTCTATAAATTAAGCAGATTGTTAATATTTGTGATCCCATGTCTCGTGCCACAAATATTGTATGGCCATGCATATAAATCTAAAATAAAAGAAAAAGCGCACAGAGAGACATATTAAGTAAAAATAGATAATATTTTATGTTAAAAAAATATAAACAATACAACACTTACATTATAAAAATCGTTCTGATCTCCCCAGTCCCGGAGCTCTGATGTTAACCTCAGCGGGTCAAACTAGAGCTCCGGGACTGGAGATATCGGAATGATTTTTATAATGTAAGTGTTGTATTGTTTATATTTTTTTACATAAAATATTATCTATTTTTACTTAATACTAGCTGATATACCCGGCGTTGCCCGTGATGTAATGTTCTGCCTCCCCCATCCTCCCTCTCAACTCCCTTCCCCCCCTCTTCACAGCTGTTCAGGCTTTTCCCCCCTTCTCTCCTGACCCCCCCTCTCTCCTGACTCCCTCTCTCCCGACTCCCTCTCCCCCCTCTCTCCTGACTCCCTCTCCCCCCTCTCTCCTACTCCCTCCCCCCCCTCTCTTCTGACTAACTCCCCCCCCCTCTCTCCTGACTGAATACCACCCCCCCCCCGCCTGTCCGCTGTGCGCCGCCATCTTACCGGGGGCAGCTGCAGGAGGAAGGGGGTCCTTCCGGATGCTGCCTGCCCACTGCCTGTCCCCCCGCCGGGGAGGGAAGTGAGCGTTGGCGGCTGGGGCAGGAGGGCCGCGCCTCGCTTCCCCTCCGTCCGGGAGCCGGTGGGGGGGAGGGAGAGGGAGAGTTGGGTGACGTCATAGAGCCGGGTGATGTCATAGAGCCACCAATCTGATTGGCCAGAGGCTGAGGACCAATCAGATTCACCGCAGCTAGTACCAACCTTTCGATTTTATATATTAAGATGTCTCTCTGTGCGCTTTTTCTTTTATTTTAGTGTTAGTATTGGCCCTGTTGATCACGGGAGAAGTGATAAGCTGCAGGAGAGACACAAATAAGGGATATTAAGGGATCTGGCGGTCAGCGCACACCAAACATCATCAAATGCCTATAAATCTGTTTTATTTAACAGCCAATGTATCTTCATTGAATGAAAACCATGTATGTGTAAGTAAGTATATCACTTTCCTCACGCATTAGCAAACTTTGCAAGCTTCACCTTTTGTGGTTCGCTCCAATCAAAAAATTTGCAACAAATTCGCAACAAATTCACCTAACACAAAGTCAATGGGCAGGGCAAGTTTAATTAATTTTTGTTACTTTAACGCTTGAAATTCCAACATACTAAAAAAAAAAAGTGTGTGAATTAGGACACAGGCCTGCTATTTTGCTACTTTAAAAAAGCAAAATAGTGAACTTTGAAAAATGTGGCCTGTTTTACTTTAACTTTTGGTGCCAAAAGTTCAATCAAACTTTTTGTGGAATTAAAACAGCAGAGAAGCTAATCTAGCTCGCACATTTCTAGAACTGACATGCTATTTGCATAATACAGCATTTATATAGCAGTTGCAACACACTTTTAGCTTCATACACACTACAAACTGTAGGCATAACTTGTATTTGGATATGTCTATTTAGTATGTGCCTCCCTATCACTATGCATTATAGACCCAGGCAGAACAGACCTGTTTGGGCTTATCAATGAATCCAGACTTTAAAGCAAGTAAAAATAATGAGATGTTTCAGACAGAATGCTGCCGCTGATATTTACTCTGTGTGTGTAAGGTGTAATGCTAGTAATAAAAAGGTTGAACTAAGCACACACCAAAAGAAGGTAAGCGCCAATCCTGGATTTGTTTTAAAAAGATGTTTTAGAAGACCAAAAATGTTCAGGTGCTAAGGAAGGATAAACACTTCTCATCCCCTAAGGCAGGGGTGCGCAAACATTTCCGTCTACGCCTCACCGCCTGCTTTCCCGCCCTCCTGCTCGCGCCCCCATCCTTACCTTCTCTTCGGAGTCAAATGATGCTGCGAGGTCATGTGACGTCAAGAACAGGTAAGGGAAGTTACAGAGGCTTCACGCCTTGGGGAAGAGCGCAGGGCCTCTGCCACCGCCGCCCCCCCATGAAAATCTTGCACCCCCCAGTTTGTGCTCCCCTGCCCTAAGGTGAAACCAGTATACAATATATCAGTGAGCAATCCAGCAATCATGCAGAATGATTCAACTTTCAGACCAATCGCGTTGTTAATAAAATATTTTATTGAGGCTCGCAAAAAATAGGCAGATACAACGTGTGCTACACTTTGGGACAGCATGTTCGTTTGTCAAACATGCCCTGATACGTAGGTAATAGGTTTTATGGTCTATGGTGTTCAGCTGCTCTCATAATGTTTCAGAGCAAGTGCGAGTTACATTAAGCAGTCGTACAAATGCAGGGGAATAGTTTGACTCTAATAAGTAAAACCAATGAAATGTAGAATGGTAAATTGCTTCAGAAATGTAGATAGAAACTGCCAGATTCAGGCTAATCTCTTGCGGATTACTCAAACAATATGCCTACTTACATGGAGATATATCAAAAAGCTTTCACTTGGCTCAGGCTTGAGCTTGGGTGAGTAGGGCTCACTTTCAGGTTGATAACATTTAACACATCATTTGTTTCATTAATATATTGTTCAATAAATGCTTGCTGTTTAATGTTGTGTTTCCAATGATATTCAAGCAATATTATATACGTCATACGATATACATCATCTTTACTAGAAATTGGCAAATTTGGGGGCGGGGGCGGATTTGGATCTGCAGCGGATCGGCCGATTCCATTGGTCTGCGGATTTCCACAGATTAATCTCAAAAAAAGGCAATTTGTTTTTTATTGCAGATTTTTTATCATTATCGCCAATACACTCCGCGGATTCTGCAGCCCGTTAAGGATTTGTAGGATCCAATCTACAGATTCAGCAATCCATTGGCGGATCCTAAGAAATCCACCAACTGATTGCTGGATCCACGGATTGGATACTACAAATCCATCCACGGGTTGTATCCAACGGAGGATTTTGATGAATGCGCCCGAATTCAAACTCGTCAAATCCGTTAGCTGATTTTACACCGCAAAACAGGTTTTGGGGATAAAATGCGAGAAAATCCGGGAAATGGTTTGGGGTGGATTCGCCCGTCTCAAATCTTTACTGAACACTCACTTTCCAGAGTTCAATAGTAAGGTATATATTGCTATCTAAGGAACTTATAATATCATTATCAGACGTGTTTACTCTCAATGAGCAGTAACCCAGAATGTAAAACAAGTATTAAAACAATGAATAACCTGACTCATGTACATCTTTTACTGAGAGAAACTAGCTGATGTGAAATATCAAATACATTTCTTGTTGAATGAGAGTGAATCATGATATAATATCTCCACTAATTATATATGTTTAAAAATGTACTGTAGAATATTTGGAAATCCATACGTTTGACAAAACATAGGACAATAACAGCTCATGGAATATCATGCAAATGTCAACAGTCATAACCCATTACCCATATTATTCACTTAAGAACTGGAAAAAGTAACTCTCCCCATAACATTTAAAAGAAATAATAAATAAATCATATTTGAGATTTTTCTCAACTTTTATAAAAGCATTAGTGGAATTCCATGAAAGTGTGAAGGTTGCAGATTGTACCAACTAACTGTGGAGAGGTTGAGGCATTTCACTGTTTTAGGAACAATAAAAACATAATAAGCACGTTTTGGGGATTTTGCAAATGTGAAATGCTAAAGAGCTTTATACCAGGGGAGTCCATACAGCGGACCACCTACCTAAAAGGGACTGTACATATTGATTTTCATTCAGTGCTCCTGCGTGTTCATAATCCCCCCCCACTAAATAATATTGGGACAATATAAAGGAAGTCTGAGTTTGCCCAAGCACTTTCAGAAATCCACAGTTTTTATTCTCTACAGAAAACAGAAACCACTAGTTGCTATTTATTTATTTATTTTATTTATTTATACAAATGTTTTACCAGGAAGTAATATATTGAGAGTTACCGCTCGTTTTCAAGTATGTCCTGGGCACAGAGTTATGATGACAGATACATGGTTACAAATACACAGTTACATTAAGTGAGCAGGGTATACATTATATACAAGACCTTGCATGCACAGTAAGAGATAATATATATTATAGGCGTATGTAACAGTTACAGACCAGGTTAAAATGTAAGACAGCTTTTAGTTACAGCTGCTGACATACAGTTAGAGATGGGCAAATTTGGATCCGCTGTGGATCGGACTGTTCCTTTGGTCGGTAGATTGCACCAAATCTATGTCAAAAAGGGCGATTTGCGTTTTGCAGATTTTTTTTATTGTTATTACCAATGCGCTCTGTGGATTCTGCAACCTGTGGACGGATTTGTAGAATTCTTAAGAATCAGCGCAACAGATGGCTGAACCCGCGGAATGGATGCTGCAAATCCGTCCACGGGTTGTATCCAGTGGCGCATTTTGATTAATCTGCGCGAAATGAAACCTACCAAATCCAGATCTGACCAAATGTGGAATTTACAGCGCAAAACGAATTTTGGGGGTAACATCGGCGAAGAAAACCGGGAAACGGATTTCGGTGGATTCGCCCGTCTCTACCAGTACTGAATCCCCGAATGTTCTGTTGTTCATTGCTGCAGTTTACAGGGGAATGTAGCAGACAAAGCAGAATATATGAATGCAAAGTCATAATGTTGCTTTAATAATAATTAAATACATGCATATATTTCAAAATGTTATTTAAGACAAATTTAAATGTTATGACTGTTACAGACAAATTTTGCTAACAGAAAGAATAGCCCCTAGCTCTTTATGCTGAGGCAGCATAATAGAGTGGAAAGGGCCAGTTCTGGTCTTAAAGGAGCAATCCATGCAATATCCTACATGTGTGTTTTTATTTTTAATTATTCAGTTCTGTAGTATTTGATCATACTTACTACATTTTTTTAATTTAAATTTTAATGCCATTTTTAATGTTTTAATATACTGAGCATCCTTTGATTTCTATAGCCGGTTTTATCACACTTCCCCAGCAGTGCAAGATCTTTGCAACACTTTCCTGTTTGTGATAATTTGTTGCCAATATTCCCAGCAGTTTGAGCTGCAAACTGTAACAATAGATAATGTTACCTTAATCATATAAGAATACATTGTAGCTGCTGAGTTACACTGACTGAAGGGTTGATGGAAACTGAAAGGTGTCCATTATGTGAACCGAGGAAGCAGGATCTTTGCTGATCTGTCACGGGAGAATGAACCGATCTGACTGCAACTCTGGGCAGGCTGCAAGGCCCACCCACTTGGAGGCTGGGGCTGCTCTGTGCAGTGAAGACCGGTATTCCCAATGTGCAGTGGGGAGTCTGATGGGCCTTTGGAGGTGCACCATGTTCAGCACTGGTCCAGACTTCGGGAGCATCTGAGGCCCAGAGTAACAGCTGCCAGAAGCTCACAGGAGGCGAGGCAGCCGCTTCTCAGCTGGGAGACCATCAAGAGAGCTGCACAGCAGACCAGAGAAGCAGTGGGGCACCTACCAATCTTGCTTCACTGCATATTGGTGGGGCAGGAGTGGCATGGCATGGGGTCTGTTAAGTCATCTGTTGGGCTGCTTTGCCCTATTTTCCCCTTATATTGCCCTCCCTCTGTGGTGCATCACCCTCTGAATTCCCTGTATATACCAGCTGTTCATCTGGTTCCTCACTTTCCTGGTGTTACGGTCGCATACGTTGCTATGTACTGTCCAGGAGACAGACTCGCAAGGCAGAGGTGCAGAGTAGAGACCGACCCGTTCCTGGGATACAAATCCTGAAGCAGTAGATTCATAGGGTCCGAGGACAGGGGAGGAGAAGGCAGGATAGTTGTTGACACTGTTCCGAGGTCAGGATTGGAGAGAGGCAGAATGGTACATATCACAGTTCCGAGGTCAGGGCTGGAGAAAGGCAGAATGGTCAAGGAGAAACAGGCAAGGATCAAGGCAGGCAGAAAAAAGCTTCCAGCAGGAGACTAGGCAAGCTGAAACTTGCACAGGCAAGGAGGAGAGGGAAATGGGAGACTTATAAAGGGACAAGTAAGATGGCCTCGGCAGCCATGTTGGTAGACATCCTGCCTCAGCAGCCATGTTGGTAGATCCTCATACTTGGCAGGTATAGCGGTGGTGAAGCATTGGCATCCGAGGAACTGCAACATCTCCACAGTTACGGACGCCAGGTATAGGCAAGTTTGTAGCTAATCTGAGTGCAAAGATGCTAGGTGCACTGCATAGCTTTTTAGTGAGTTGGTAGAGTGGTCAAGCACCTGGAGCCATGCAAGCAGAGGCTGAGTGTGGCACTTGTATGGTAAGTGAGTGTGGTGCACGTGCATTGGTTTCGGAGGATGAGTTATCATATATAGCCACTCCACATCAAGGGATGTTGGTGGTGAAGCCCTCGCTGAGCAGTGTGCAGTACATCTAATGGTCTGAGCCAAGCCCCAGATTGCATTTTCAAGGAAGTGTACGTGTGTAGCACCTTCTAGTTGCCATGAATGAGAAGATCTGGTGGAGTGAATTTGTGGAAATCCTGTCATTACTACTGGGGTTTAAGGAGTGTAGAGCAGAAGTACCAAGAGAGGTGATGGAAG
Source organism: Ascaphus truei (assembly GCF_040206685.1). Lineage (NCBI taxonomy): Eukaryota > Metazoa > Chordata > Amphibia > Anura > Ascaphidae > Ascaphus > Ascaphus truei. Next base: position 18,226,845 of record NC_134492.1, on the reverse strand, counting down.
GTCTGATGAGGAAGGGAAGGACCTGCCAAAATCCTTTATAACTGGTTACAGGGTTTTACAATTTTAGCCAGTGTGATAGGGGAGAAGGAACTGCAGAAATGCTTGTCCCTTTTTAACTACCTTGATACCATGTGTGAGACTTATAAGGTTTGGAGGCTTGGCATGGTGGTCTAATTAAGAGAAGTTTCATCATAAGATGGCTATGCGTATTGTGCTATGCTATGGCTAAGTGCATTGGTATCATAAGAACATGGATCTGTGGTTGGAGTTAATGATACCGCAGGGTCCACCCCCCTTTTGCAGACAGGCCGGCAGTCAGTTATACAACCAGGCAGCCGGTCATCGGTACGAAAAGTGTCTGTGACAGCCAGTGCAAGTGGGGTCCAGCATGTACATTTTTACATGAGTGCTCGCTATGCAGAGGGGCACAGTGAACGCTTAGATGCTTGAGGAAATCGCAGACCTCTGCCCCTCTGGAGGCAGGAGGGAAGGTTAGTGGAAAGGGCATTGATGCTGGGAAGCGCAGAGGCTATGTTGCCATGGCTAAAGCGGTACCCCAATAGGGAAGATGCAGAGCTTTGTATGAGGGTTTTTTTTATCAGTGTTTCAGAATCCCATTCTTAGGGAGCAGAGTTAGGGATTGCTGGGGATATTTGAGGTCAACTACTAAATATAGTTAGGTGATTAGGAGTAAGATCGAGATGGTGTCATTGGGTAGGAAGGTGGGTCCATTTCAGGACCCCCCACTGCATAGTTTGTGGGACTCGCCATTGGGCATCATCCCTAAGAAGGAACTGGGTGGTCATTTGTCATTCCCAAACAGCGAGTCAGTCAATGATGGAATTAGTCATGAGCTGTGTGCAGTGAATGACTGATATTTTGATGGCGTTGCAGTGCCTGAAAGGAGGTGCGGGAGGGGTTGTTTACTGACTAAGGCCGACATTAACTCTGCCTGTTGTTGGTATGTCCCTAGTCATTTCATTTGTTGGGTTACCGTTTTGATTGTTTTTTTTTGTTGATTTATGTTTACCAATGGATCCTGCAATCTCCTGCACATGTTTTGAAGTGTTCAGTTAATTTTTTCAGTCGGTTCTATAGATGGGGAGTAGCCATTATTTGGATGACTTTGTTTGTAGACCCGGCATCTTGGATTCCTTAAGCGAAGGGGGAAAAATGAAGGCTCTGGCACAAAATTGGGCATCGAAATAGACTTGGAGGAAAGGGTTACCAAAAAGGAATTGGATGAGCTTAAGGAATTGGTGGAGGTAATGTTGAGTATGAGGAATGTTACCCTCCATCAGTTACAGGCATTGATCAGTCCTTTATTTTTGTCATGTCATGTCTATGGGCAGAATATTTAACAGGCAGCTGTCACTTGCTATGGACAGGGTCTCCTGTCCATCATACTTCATCCGCTTGCCCAGGCAGGTTAAGGATGATTTAAGGGTGTGGAAATTGTTCAAGTCAGAGTTTAACGGTAGGTCTTTGTTGTTGCAGGATGCAGTTTTCAGCTGTATCCAACGGTGATATAGAGCAGGGGTGGACACTGTCAGTTTCGGAGCGTACTATGCAGTTGCTGGTGCGTGGAAAGGTCGTGGGATGACTGGCTGGCATTGGGAAGGTGCAATAACCCCATGCTGCAGGAGTTATTCCAGCTGGTAGTAGCCATTGAATTGTCGGAAAGTGAGTTCTCCGGCAGAAATGTGTTTTTTTTTACTGATAACATGGGGGTGGTCAAGTTAGCTAACCGCATTTCGTCTCACTCCCTCCTGGTCATTCGCTTGATGAGGTGTTAGTGATTCAGTGTTTAAGGTGTAACATTTGCTTTAGGGTTAAGCATATCCAAGGTACCAAAAATCTAAAAGCGGATGTCTTGTCCTGTTTTACGTTTCCTTTGTTCAGGTTACTGGCCCCAGGTGCATACATGGTTGGTCAGATGTGCCCACCAGACCTGTGGTAGGCGAGCAACAGAGTTCGTATCATGGTCAGTTTCTCTGAGCATGTGGGACGAGTACAGTACAGCATGGATCAAGTGGTGTTATTTTGTTCAGTAGACTGGAGAAAACATGGTGGGAACAGTTGAGTTACTTGTCATCCTTTTGTTGATGTGCAAAGTTGATGGGGGGCAAGCTGCCGAGATCTATATCAGCAGAGACTCCCTGATTTGGTGGGCTGATTGTACAGGAGCGATGCACCAGTACAGGCTAAGGCTGGGATTATACACTCCGCTTGCTTGTGAGAGTGCGAGCGCATGCCGTGCAGCGCGGCTCTAGCACAAGCGATCTGTAAACTCTCCTGGAACGCGATGTTTAGGTGATGGGGGTATGTCAGGGGGTGCGGCCGTGATGTCACGCGGCTGGTTCGCCCTCATTGGCTGAACTGCCGCTGTGACATAGCCATCGCTTGTCCGCCTCGCCAAAAGATAAAAATGTTTGTCTTTTGAAAATGTAGTCCCGACATCACGCTCCGTTGCGTACGCAAGCAATAGGGGTGGCCTCATAGGGAGTCTGCAATTTGTTTTTGCCGCCCGCTCGTGTGCGAGCACAAAAGCACAGAATATAAGCTTAGCCTTAGATTGTACAGTATGTACATCAAGAGTAGGCTAATGTGAAGTAGTATGAGATGGCTGCAAGTCCTGTTGGAATGAATGCGCCTGAAGTCTGTAATCAGGTCTCTGTGATCAGTGCAGGGGAAATTTGAATAAGGCTATAGCTAAATTTGTGGGTGGTGTCATAGTCCACCATGTGATTTGGAGGATCCCAATGCTAGTTTGTTTAGCCATGAGGGTGTTCACTTGTCAGATGTAGGCATAGGGATATATCATTTTAGTTTTGGGGATTTTGGAGAAGACGCTCAACTGGTGGGTGTTAGCTAGGCAAAATTAAAGGTGTTAAATGGCCTAGCCAGTGACGGTTGTTGACGGTAAGGACTGTGCCCATAAGTATCAGGTTTGGGCATATCAATTAGTAATCAGTGGTTAGCCTGCTTCGGACCACTGCTGTTGGTGAGCAAACTCCTTACTGGATGATGCTTTACGGTTGCTATTTTGGTTGGCCAACAGCAACAGAGATCACGAGCCATTGTGAGGACTAGTCTGGGTTGATTTATAAAGGGTGTTATATTATTACTCCAGTACGTTGTCAGTTGCCTTTATTCGGCAGTAGGAGCGTATCGGGCCTACCCTAGTCATGATTATATTTTCAGCTCTTTGCTACTTGGTGGGATAACATATTGGTAACTATGAAACTGTACTGCACTGGACTTTAAATTGACCTATATTACATATCGAGGCCAGACCATGAACAATTAGTCCGTTTTGTAATTCACTTTAAGTATCATCATTACAGAATAAAGCACTGTGCTTTTAAGAATGCTTACTGTGAAGAAAGAAATATCCATTAACTGTATTTGTTTTTCTTTAAAATTAAAGATTGTCATCAAAACCATTAGGTTGTTTGGATATGTATACCATGAAAGGTAAGGTCACCCCCTAAAGTATCTCCCTGAGCTAAGTTTGCTGCAAAATAGTTATGTCAAATGTAACTGGGCAGATTGACTTTCTCAGACAAAAAGGAAAAGGCCCCAGCTGAGCTTGGAAACTATCCTTCTGCTTGGAGCGGCTCGCAGAACAGGTTATTTATTGTTTTACTTGGCATCAGAGCTTTCAGACCTGCAGACTGCGCTTGGCTGCTCCATAGCACAGCACTCAAGAACAGCTGAGGATCCTGCCTTTGTAGCACGGGGTGCCTGACAGGCCCTGCAACTCATAAGCTTTGTTAGGAAATCATATAATATTCTGTAGCAAATTGGAAATCAAATCATCATTACTAAGAAAATGTATGTTTTGCTTAAATGTATGCTTTCAATTTCCAATTCTAAAGTCTGACATGTCAACTTTTGTCTTAAAATTACACATTAACCCCATAGCTGCTAGAAGAGTTCATTTGCTGCTAGCATACATTGCATAAGAGAGGACTCTTAAAGTTTACTTCCAGATGTTGGCAGCTGTCCTTGGGAGTAAGCATAAGAACAAAAAGCTCAGTCATCATGGGGAAAAAGTTGTACATCTGCATGCTAATAATCTTCAAGAAACTAATATCATCATCATACTCAACTAGCAAAAAGGTCAACATGGACAGTAACTATGTGACACACTTTTCTGTTTCAGACACAGATAGGCAGATTAGGCATATTGTAGCTTCAATGCATTAAAAGTAAGGACGGTCCAAGTCGTGGGTTCAAATTTGAACCCTGCACACAGTCAGAAACAAATACTTGCTTCTATGTTCTATCTGTTGAAAAGAGCCACTATGCTCTTGATCATTTTAATGCAAAGCTCTCTTTCAGAAAATGAGTTTCTCCGCTTTAACATTTCCATATAATAACTGCTCCCAATGTTTCTAACAGATTTGCATAATTACATATTGTTGGGGCAAAACGAGATCCCACTTTTGTTTTCCAAACTGTTTTTTTTCTCTCCATGGTACAGTAAATGGCAACAAGTAATTTTAGGAAATAATCCATTTCTATGCAGATTACAACCCAACCTAATGGTTTACCATGATTGGAAAATGAGAACATTAGGGATTGGCTGTTCTCTCTAACAAGGAACTCATGAATTGGGACTGGCATAAATAGTACACTGGGATCGGCGCTATCACATCACTGGCAAGAAGGGGATTGCAGTTATGTAATTCTCCAAATCCAAACGAACCTACTTCCCCTAATCAGAATCCTGGAACGGTTGTTGCTGGTTGTGTAATGTTGGGCAGAATGGTTGTCAAGAACATTTAGGATTAAAGTCATATCTAGTTAGTCATTTTTACATCTGTACTCTCCAAATAACTCAAGCTTTGCCTTGGTCAGTTCCAAATTACAATTAGACAGCAACCGATTGAACGGATATTAGCCGTATGCTAATTAAAACACAGTGCACATTTCCTTTAACTAACTGATTAGCTAAAGAAAGTAATATTATTGTTATTTCAGAGCACTATTAAAATGTCTCAAGTAGCAGTAGTACATTTACAGTATGCAGAATTGTTAGAGTGAACAAAAACATCCGTATACCGTACTCAGATACTTTAGCACAGAAGTGGTCAACTCAGTCTTTGACTGAGTCACTGATTGAGCCAACTGTGTTGAATTCAGGGATATCCTTAAAATCCTGACCTGTTAGTGACCCTCGAGGACTGGAGTTGCCCCCCCCCCACCCCCCTGCTTTAGCATCACCGACATAAAATTGGCAATATCATTAATAAACATGCCCATTTTTATCCCATTTCTATACCATTTATTTGTACATTTGAAGAAGAGGCTCTGAAACGCTCACGTACAACTGCATTCGGTGAACTTTTCTACATTTCGTCAGGATCCACATATTTCCTACTAGTGCAATATGATGAAAAAGTAAATATATGTGAATATTTGTTTATTAATGGCATTTAATTAGAGAACTGTTAAGGTGCATTACATGCAGCTCAATTTTGAAAAACATATATATATTTTTTCTTTTAGCTGGCCATGTCATATTGTGCACAAATAAACCTTCTCTAGTTCTACCATCTTAATTTAAACAAAAATGTAAATACAACGGGTAAAATGTTTGCTCATTTGGAGTAATGCTTAGCTGTCCTTTGCTTTAGTAACAAAGTAGAGAGTTAAAAATAATAATAGCGACAAACACTTGATTTTACTTTTGGTCGTCGTCTCGGTCTCTCAATTCCCCTTGGAATCCAGTCGAGTACCATCTTTGTCCAACAATTGACATTTCTTCCTTGTGATATGTTTCGTCCACTGCTATTTACATTTCTTCACCCTTGTGAGATGCCACAGACTTGTGTTTGGTTTTGAACCCATTCATTCTTGTTCCTGTTTCTTCGATTAATACCCAGCATACATCTCTCCATACTTCTGTGAGTTGTCTGGAGCTTCTGAATTATCTTTGCATTTTTGGTTCAAGTTTTACATGAACATATAAATGCTTCATCACGACCCTGTGTCTTGGCTCTTGGGTAACCAACTTTAACTTTGTAGAATTTTGGCCTCAATCTGCTGCTAGGCAAAGGAAGGTAAAGTCCGCTCCCAGCCACATCTTCGGTCTAACACCAGGAATCTCTCTGGGAAAATGCTTTCTTGCTGAACGTTGGCTACCACATGACTCAGCTGGGCAGAGACCAGAGTGCCACATGTACAGTGATCAATTCAACGTGCTGTGAAGCGGTCTTCTCCGTGCTGTGGAAGATTTTAGCTCCATTAATTCAACTGGGTCTAAACTTTATCTGTTTCTCGTCTGGATGATTTTAAACTTTTGAAAGACAGCTTTGACATTGGAAATATATACAGATAATTGGTTGAAAAAAGGCCAATATTGTTAATCATAAATAATACATGTCTGGGATGAGGTTAAATTATCATGACACTGGATAATGTGTCTCACAACTAGTGGTACTATTTTGTGCCTTGTTGCCAGTTGACAGTTGGAAGTACTGTAGTAGTCCCCTGAGAAACCTGTAATTCGTGAAATTGATTGAGCTAACTCATTTAATATGCACACTGTTTGACCTAAGAACTTCCTATTCACAAATAACCAGTAAGTTAATATTTCCAAGTAATTAGTATTTGCACCCACCTGGTCACTTAACATACTCTATCCTGGAACCTCTTGTAGCCTCCAGCAATCAAATGTAGATTATAAAGTGCTAATTAGTTTTTCTTGTTCAAGTCAGGCCTAATCATGTGAACATTATCCAAATTGGATGTGCCTTTGTCTCTTTAATAACCCTGTATTTGCCCACGAGGCCTAATACTTCTTATATATTATGCATGTGATGCTATCATGTTACATAACTACAAAATTCCATTCTTTTTTTTTTTTTACGTTGAAATTTTTTATTGCGTTTTCCATAACAAAACATATTACAATTCAATAAGACCACAAAATACCAGTTTACAGTGATTACAATATTCCTTTACATTTAACATTGCACTAAACCAGTAAATAATATATTAAAATCACATATAGTTTAGACAATGACAAAAAAAAAATGAAATTAAATTTTAAATCGATGAGTCAGTTCTATCTGCATTGCATCATTTCCCTCTGTACCTTTACCCCCGTACCCACAGATCCTTTTGTTGTTTCTGTGCTATAGGTCCTAACCTTATCTAGGGATATGTCTGGAAACAGGGCTCACGCAACACCTCCTTACCTGCCTCGGAGGTTGTTGCTGCCGCCCCTCGCTCCTCACTGGTGTATCCCCGGCGTGGTGCCCGGCGATCCCGCCCGGCGCTGGCTCTTGCGGCCGCCATCTTCTCGGGGTGCACGCAGGAGGACCTTACACAGCGCGCACCTCTGGCAGTAATTTATTCACCCCTCTGCGCTTCTGGCATCGCCCCCCGTCTACCGCTGCAGCCCCGCTCCTGCCTTTACGCTCCACAGCTGAACACAGGCAAGGATTACAGCCTGCACCAATCGCAAAGTGCTCCACGGCACACCCCCGCCCTGCCTCCTTCCCTTGGTTCTCCCATATATATAACCCATGTTCTCCCTGGGAATCATTGCTCTGCATAGCTTCTGCTAGTTGGGCTGGTGTTCATTTGTGCTCTTTCATTAGTCCTCTACGCCTTTCCTTGGGTACATCATCTCGGACAAGGGTTTCTCTATGGACCCCGAGAAACTTAAAGCCATTCTCAATTGGTCGCAACCCAATTCCCTCAAAGCCATTCAACGTTTTTTAGTTTTTTCGAATTACTATCAAAGGTTTATTCGGAATTTTTCCACCATATTTGCGCCCATCACCGCTCTCACGAAGAAAGGGGTCGACCCCTCAGCTTGGTCTCCTGAGGCAGCCTCAGCTTTCGAAACTTTAAAACGAACATTCATTTCTGCTCCCATTCTTCGACATCCTGACACGAGTCTGCCCTTTATCCTGGAGGTTGATGTGGCGGATTGCGGAGCAGGTGCCGTGCTCTCACAAAGAGCTTCCCCGCGAGACCAATTGCACCCCTGCGGTTTTTTCTCAAAATGTTTTTCTTCTGCTGAGAGGAACTACGATGTGGGCAATAGAGAACTGCTGGCTATTAAGATGGCTCTTCTGGAGTGGAGGCACCTTCTGGAGGGATCTAGAGAGCCAATTTCTAGTCTTACTGACCATAAGAACCTTCTTTATATCGAGACTGCACGTCGCCTGGGCTCTCGCCAGGCTCGCTGGGCAGTCTTCTTCTCCAGATTTAAATACACTTTATCATACATCCCGGGCACCAAGAACGTGAAGGCGGACACCTTGTCCAGACAGTTCTCCCCGGAGGAGAGACCAGAAGAAGTTCCCGAGACTATTCTACCCAAGGGACTCATAATTTCTGCGGCCGCGTTCAACATACTGGACAAGATCTTTAGGGCTCAAAGGAACATTCTGGGTGATCTAGAGGTACCAGAAGGGAGGCTTTATGCTGCCCGTGAATTTCTTCCCAAGATCTTGGAATGGGGTCATTCTTCCCGCTCTGCAGGACATCCCAGCTTCAGGAGAACCCTTGATCTTATCCAACGCACCTTTTAGTGGCCTAATATGGCTAGAACCATCCGGGAATTCACCAGCACCTGTCACACTTGCGCTCAAAGCAAAGCCCTCCGACAGAAACCCTCTGGCTTACTTTTGCCTTTACCTATTCCGAAACGCCCCTGGTCCCATATCTCTATGGACTTTATTGTTGAATTACCCAGATCTAAGGGGATGAACACAATTTTGGTAGTAATAGATTGCTTTTCTAAGCAGGTACACTTTGTTCCCCTCAATGGCCTGCCCACCTCACCCGCCCTCGCGGACATTTTTTCCAAGGAGATTGTTCGGATTCATGGGATTCCCACTTCTATAGTTTCAGACAGGGGCTCCCAATTCGTGTCCAGGTTCTGGCGAGCCTTCTCCAAAAGACTCTGAATTTCCCTATCTTTTTCCTCAGGATATCATCCTCAAACAAATGGACAAACGGAGAGAGTCAACCAGACATTAGAGCAATATCTGCGTTGTTTTGTGTCCGAGACCCAGGATAACTGATCGGAGCTGCTGCCTTGGGCAGAATCCGCTATTAATTCCATGAAGAATGAATCTACCCGCGAGCCCCCATTTTTTATAAATTACGGATTCCATCCTGCTCGTCTTCCCATCTCCAATACTCCCTCAGGAGTGCCGGCTGTCGACGAACGGATCTCCTTACTTCAGGACTCTTGGACTAAGGTTCAGTCATCTCTCCAGGAGGCTGCAGGAAAATTCAAACTGCAGGCTGATCGACGTCGCCAAGCTTCTCCCAGATACAAGCCAGGGGTTAAGGTCTGGCTTTTGGCAAAAAATATTCGACTAAAAACTCCTACCCCAAAATTGGCACCTACATTTCTGGCACCCTTTTCCATACTGGAACAAATTAACCCTGCCTCCTTCCGTCTGCAACTTCCACCAGCGATGAGGATACCCAACGTTTTTCATACCTCGTTATTGAAGCCTTTTGTACAGAGTACTCTCTTTCCAGATTATATCCATAGACCCAACCCTGTGATAGTTCAAGGACACGAGGAGTACGAAATACAGTCTATAGTGGACTCACGTCTCTCCAGGGGGAGAGTCCAGTTTCTCGTACACTGGAAGGGCTATGGTCTGGAGGAACACACCTTGCTTCCCCGAGGTCATATTCACGCCCCTACACACTTGAGACGTTTTCATAAGAAGTATCCTTTAAATCCTTGGAAGGATTGTCCAGAGTCCAACCCTCGAGGGGGGGGGGGTACTGTCAGGAAGCAGGGCTCACACAACACCTCCTTACCTGCCTCGGAGTTTGTTGCTGCCGCCCCTCGCTCCCCGCTGGCTTATCCCCGGCGTGGTTCCCGGTGATCCCGCTCGGCGCTGGCTCTTGCGGCTGCCATCTTGTCGGGGCGCGAGCAGGAGGACCATACACAGAGCGAGCCTCCGGCAGCAATTTATTCACCCCTCTGGGCTTCTGGCCATGCCCCCCATCTACAGCTGCAGCCCCGCTCCTGCCTTTACGCTCCACAGCTGAACACAGGCAAGGATTACAGCCTGCACCAATCGTAAAGCGCTCCACGGCAGCTCCCCACCCTGCCTCCTTCCCTGATTGGTTCTTCCACATATATTACCCCTGTTCTCCCTGGGAATCATTGCTCTGCATAGCTTCTGCTAGTTGGGCTGGTGTTCATTTGTGCTCTTGTTCTTCCGTGTACTTCAGATTTGACTCGGCTTGGCTTTCGACTCTCCCTCTGGCTCTGGACCCCAGCTTACTCCTCACCACGCAGTCTCTCTCTGTATATTATATTTGATCTCTTGCGGCAATGCTCCCCACTTTGTATGTAGTATATCTCTTAGATTCATAGGCCATACCTGCTGCTGCTCTATCTCTAAGTTTGAGTAGAAACTTTTCTCCAATATCCAATCGCCCGCAAGCCTTATAACACAAGCTAAATTGTACTTTCTGATATCAGAGACATTTAGTTCTCTGCAGAGTTGTAGTTATTTTAATGCTATTCTGGGTCGCCCTCCTCTGCAAATGAACCTACTAAATGCTCTATTTAATTTTTTGGTATCTGTGTGTATTATTAGTAAGGGTAACATTTGTAAGGGGTAGAGAATTCTGGCAAAGCTGACCATTTTGATCAGTTGGCATCTCCCTGGCAGGATCAGAGGGAGGTTCTGCCACCCGTCCAGTTCCTTTATTACCTTCTGAAAAATACTCTTAAAATTGTCTACATATAGTTTTCCCAGGTCCGCTGCAATATTAATACCTAGATATTTTATAGATTTCCTTGTCCTTTTTAAAGGGTAACTTCTCATCCCATGTTACATCATTCTTATTTGTGAGGATTAATATTTCTTTTTTGTAACCTTAACTTTGAACCCTGAGAATTTACCAAATTCCCCAATAGCTTTAAATATGTTGGGCAACACCTCCTCCGGATTAGACACTAGGAGCAGCAGATCGTCCACAAATAGAGCTAATTTAGCCTCATACTTCCCTATGTTGATTCCCTTGAAACTTTCCATACGTCTCAGATATTTGGACAAAGGCTCGATAGCTAAATTAAAGAGCAACGGTGACAGAGGGCACCCCTGTCTCGTACCTCTGTATAATTTAAACTTGGGAGACAGTAACCCCGCTGCCATTATTTTAGCTTTTGGATCTGCGTACATTGATTGTATTATCCTAAGGTAAGGTCCCTCAATCCCACTTTTTGCAGTACCTGGAACAGATACTTCCAGCTTACATTTTCAAAAGCCTTTTCGGTGTCTATTTATATTATAATATTATTTTTGTTATTTTTTTATATTAGATTTGGTCCAGTTTACGGCAGCTATACATTTTCTAATATTCTTTACCGGAGTCTCCCCTTTACAAATCCAGATTGATCTGGATGGATCAATTTTGGTAGGATTGATGCTAGAGTCTCTGCTAAAAATTTTGAGAGGATCTTGGCGTCTTGATTTAATAATGAAATTGGTCTATATGATTCTGGATTTAGGGGGGGTTTCCCTTCCTTGTGAAGAATCCGTATGAAAGCCATCTTGCCCGTTTCTAAGTATGCTTCCATTTTTAATATATCTTTGAACGCTTCCTTAAGTGGTAGACCTATTTCCGCACATACAATTTTATAGAAATCAGCCCCAAACCAATCGGGCCTTAGTGCTTTACCATTTTTAATTTTTTTAACCGACTGATATTTTTTCTATGGAAATTGGCTCATTTAATCTTTGTTGATCTTCCCTTGTTAATTTAGGCAATTGTAATTGGCCCATTAAATCCTCCATTACCTCTATGTTTTCCTCACTCTTTCCATATCATTTTTGATAGTTTTCTTGAAATGCTAAAGATATTTATTTGAGTTCAGTTGAGATTTCCTCATTAGCTTTCTGTATTTTCGTTATATGTTTAGATGATGTAGTTTCTGACTAAATTCCCCATTAGTTTGCCAGCTTTATTCCCATATCTATATAGATTAAAGTCTGTATATTGCATTTTTTTACTTCCTTTCTCTGCAGCCATATCTCGCATATGTTCCTTTTTTAAATATATTCCTCTTTTGTGGCCAAAAGTGGTTTTAGTTTTTTAGTTTAAAGCTCCTGTATGCTTCGCTTAGCTTGTCACTCGCTTTCCTGAATTTCGTGTCTATTTCCTTCCTTTTTTTTTAATTTGAAAAGGCCATTATATCTCCCCTTAGCACTGCCTTTGCAGTTTCCCAACACAAGTTTCCTTCTTTTTGGTGCGCATTGTTATTGTCCTTGAATTGGTACCATTTGATTAGTAGGAGCTTTAAACAATATTGCAAAAATACATCCCTTACTCACAGATACACAATGCACCAACATTGTTACTCACACCCTTTTTATATCTCGATTGGACTACTGCAAACCTTCTTCCAGGTAGTCTTCCCTTTGCCGCCTGTCTCCTCTCTCCAGTCCATTCGAAATGCTGCTGCCAGGCTCATTTACCTCCCCAACCGTTCTTCCTCTGCTGCACCCTCATGGAAGTCCCTACATAAGCTACTTTATATACTACAGAGTCAAGTTAAGACACTTGTGCTCACCTGCAAGGCTATGCATAACCTCACTCCTCTGTACATCTCTGACCTAATTGCCAAGTACTCTCCCACTTGCACTCTACGTTCAGTCATGATCTTCCTCTCTCCACCTCCCTTATTACCTCCTCTCACTCCTGCCTCCAAGACGTTTCCCGTGCTGCACCCAAACTCAGGAATTCTCTTCCATGCACAATCGGACTCTTCCCCCACCTTACGTATATTGAAAAATTCCACAAGTAGACACTCTCCTCGTGTCTTTCTTTTACTTTCATCTTGGAAAGAATAGCATATTCAGAGTCTTGATGGTGATAGCCAAACCCTTGTTCAGAAACTCACACGCTATCCTTTGTGTCTGCATTCCTCATAGATTGTAAGCTCCTTGGGCCAGAAACCTCCTTCCTATTCTCTCAGTTTGTCTTGCCATAAATGTTCTCCCTCCCACACTGTACTGCACTGCAGAATATGTTGGCACCATACAAATAAAATAAAATAATAATAAAGAACCAAGACAAAAGCCAAAAAACCTGTGAAAGTTCCCACCCTTCGTTGAAATCGATATCTTATTAAACGTTGACAGCATAAACAACACTTTAAAAAGTAGAACACCACAGAATCAGTGATGGACTTGACATTGGATTGAAGCAGGGTTCTCCAGAGCTGAACCCCATCAATTTCTACTCCAGGGACCCCCTGCATCCAGTGATACTTTCCTCTCTAGGGGGTGCCGGAAGCTGTTCTGCTCGGCTAGCAGGGATCATGTACTGGCAGCTTTTCAATGCACCCGCATCTTGCGGCCAATAGGAAGCCGTGACATCATCTGGTGCGGCTTCCTATTGGCCCATGTGACACGGGAGCTTTAAACTTGCAGGAGACCCCAGCACCCTCTTTGGCGGTAATAGGAGGCAGAGGGTCCCCGGAGCTGAAATTAACGTGTTCTGCTCCAGAAACATCCCTGCTTCATTCCAACTGTATGTTAAGAAGTAAAATAATTCACACAAACAAATCGCTTTCTCAGATTGCTCCTTTATAGGACAAAGAGATCAGCCTAATGTCAATGGCATCAACCATATCCTTGGTTCTCCCATTTATATGAGCTACAGTGTTGGCATATGGCTGTTACTTTGTGTACTTGTATCTTCACGAATCTGCCAATGTAAAAAAAAAAAAGGGATTGAAAAAAATAGCGGCCACTTTTCTGTGTGAATCAGGTTAGGTTCACATCTCTGAAGTTTCCAAAGTGATGAACGCAGTCATCTTCATTGTCCAGTACAAATAAAGCAATTTTATTTAAATACATTAAATAGAGTCACGCGTTAAATATTTGTATTGAAACAAATGCAAAATATTGCTTGTCAAATGAATGGGCTTGAAAGCTTCGCTGACAAGGAGAATATGATAAATAGGTTTTACAGCTTACTTAGTAGTGTCCTAAATGGTACAGGAAGCAGCATTGAATTCACCCCAAATTTGCATCATCAAGCAAGTTTATCAGATAGCTACTATGAGGTATTATTCCCAGCAATTATGTATTATGTGCAGCAAACGGTGTTTGACATTGCGTTTTTCTAAGGACAAAAATGAACATACAGTACCCTTCTGTAAATGAGAAGTGTTTTTTATTTATTTATTTTTATGGATTAAGTACTCAAATTCTGTATGGTCTGCCACTATGCTGCTGTTCCCCAGGGGCTAGATATTAAAGTTTTTTTTTTTTTTTTTAAACTTCCACATTTCCATTTTTTACTTCTTTGTACTTCTATTTTTATTTTTATAGCTCAGTCAATGCGGAGATCTTTGTAGGGATTTTTGAAGGATAAATTGCACATAAAACACGGAGATTAGGTGTGCGTTACACAGGCCAGGATTGATTTGGTGTGATGTTGCTTGTCGAAAGTCTTAGATGTCTGGCTCACACTCCACTAATTCAGCAGCAATATGTATCAGTAACTAAAGAAAAACCAATCACTCAGTTCTGAAGGCACCCTTTTATCTTGAGCTTGAACTTCCTTCCACTAAACAGCTGTGAATATAGCAATCCGGATGACCAGAAGTCTTAATATAAAGACCCTTTCTTGTGCCTCTCCCTTTTTTGAGAGGTTGCACTTCTGCTAAAGACGCATTTTCTATGACTATCCAATTATACTAGACTACATTTAAATATTTTCTTTAGTATAGAATTGTTTCTGGTCGGAGGGAAGTTTGATATTGTGCACCTGTGGATTCAATCCCAGTTGTTGCGTTTATACTGGAGTACCCTTTAAAATACATTTAAATTGTAAAACAATAAAGCAAATGCAGAGGGAATTCACACTATTTGACCTTGGTTTATGATTCCATATAAAGACAGAAAAATCATAAGTGCGTTTGCATGTCTTCCACACATACCACAAACCTGCTTCATCCAACCCATTCTCACAAGTCGCACAGTGGTTATGCTGCAGACGAGGATTCTGGGTAGCAACATGGAAATGAGCGTGTCACTTTTAGCTTTCTATTCATTTAGATTCCGAACCATATTAGTCATAATGACCGTTAAAATCTTATGCTGTGGCCTAGGCCGATGAATGTAGGTTCTATCACCTGGGAACAGCCGCTTCACGTGTCATAGAGCAGTTAGAAATATGCGGTACAACTGCAGACTTTCATGTTTATGGAAATGTTTAGAAGATACAGATTACATTTCTGAATATTTTGTACTCGAATCAAAATCTGCTGTTTCAGCTGCGTGTTGTGTTACAGGTTTTTTGTAAAAAAAAAAAAAGGCATATTGTGTAATACAACCCCCAATATAAAACACCAGAGATTTGTCCTGGCTCACTCACGTTTGCGTGCTTAGCTTGTCTCTTTCAGTGCATTGTTAAACAGCTGAATATTTAAGTAAGTCTGATGGTTCCATTTTTCAGGGCATACTGGAAAACTCAACTACCTTTTCTTCCTCAAAGTGCATTGTTTTAATGAATTTGTAGATCTTGATATCATCTTAGATCTTAGATATTAGATATCATGCTGATGCAGCAAAACCTTGGAAAAGAGTCTGTCTGCAGCATCGGTGTTGTAAACATATAAAATATTGGGATATATTGGCTTAGTTAGTAGTCAAAAAGTAGGAAGAGTACACAGAACCGTTACTGTTTTATTTGCTAGCCAGGAGACATACAGAACTCCAATAAGCTCATATTGAACCCCCAAAATAACCACAATATATATATGCGTATAGGTGTCAAAGAGGAGTGCTACTGAGCATGGCAATATATATTTAAAATCAGAGACAGGACATGAAACACAGACAGAGCTCAGTGTTACATCCATTAACACAGATACACGGTACAGTGCCTATATATATATATATATAGATATATACAATAAAGATCTGCGCCTATGTGGAGATGTCAGAGAGTAAAGTGGATTGAATAATATAAATTATTAGTATTGATTACATTAATATATTAACCAATAACATTAATAAAACTTGACAAATAGATGTCTAGCCATATAAAATAAAAACATATATATTGCTGTTGAACCTCCTATAAGTGCATAATACAAGCTGTCCTTTTGAGTCCCAAAACAATGTCCAATTGAGGGGAAAAAATAAAGCAGTATCAGGAAACAGGCAGCTTCTTCAACGAGGGTGCAACGACCTCCCTCACCACCTGCATAGAATAAAAAGAAAAGAGAAAAAAGCGCCGATTCCTAGTGCATTACTGTGCAATAAAATATTTAATTTCCCAAAAAGGCTCATAAAATGAACTCACAAACATAGATAGATAAAAAGCATGTTATGAGATAATACTCATGCTCCAAAGGATCAGCAACCGCCGCTTTACTGCTACACTGCTCCGTGGCTTCACCGTGTCCAAACTTGTCCTCGTGGTTCACCGTCAAACAGGAACTCACGAAATCGGGCTCACCGCAACTCCTCTCCCCGGTCACACACCAACAGATGAACTTTGGTTCCCTCCGGGGACGATAGATGTGGCAGGACTGCAAGTGACGTCACCTGATCAAATTCAAAGGACAAACGGGCTAGGATTTACCAACAGGTCTGCTGCAGCATTGGAGGATCAACTGCACAACTGTCCCTACGCGTTTCATCAGATTAACTGACTTCTTCAGGGGTTGGGCTCTGGGTCCCTTATTATGCATATATATACACCCACGAGTCCAATTGGCTGAATTGAGAGTGATCAGAAAAACCTGTGTAAACATGACTATATACTCTGACCATACTATAATCCTTTGTATGGCTAAAAGATAGTATGTGCTACTATTAACAATACCAAGTATAAAAATATTTTTACATTTAAAACCATTGTGCACATAATAAAAAATAAAGATAAAAATAAAAACTATCATATACTATATCCACTAGAATAAAGAAACATAGAGCATGTATACATGTTAAATACCTCAAATCAACTGAATACACAGGTATTGATAATTGATACCAGATGGTAATCAAAGGCAAACAATTAGATGTTAGTATCTGGCTTGAGGAGGGTAAATCAGACATATATCCTACTTAAAAATTTGAATAATGAAAGAAAATTTGTAAACGTATATACTGTATATATATATATATATATATATATATATATATATATATATATATATATATATATATATATATATATATATCAAGACATATAGTCTAATCAATGATTATTATAAAAGCAAACAAAATGCTAATTGTGAAAGAGAAAATAATAAATGAAATAATAAAAACAATGAAAAAATAAAATAAAATAAAAATGAAATATAATAAAATAAAAATACAAAAAATATATATGGTATTTATGTCCATGTTCTAATAACCAAGACTTATGGAGAGAAATCTATTCGTATATGGAAACTATCATCCAGGTATGGTATATAGAGAGAACCCACCTGTGTGTGTATTCAGTTGATTTGAGGTATTTAACATGTACTGTATACACCCATACATGTGGGTGGTTTTCTGGGTATGCACCTTAACCCTGGCTGTGCTCAAAGCTGTGACTATGCAGCAAGCTTAAGCCTATAGGGAACCATGTTAAAAATGGTTTTTGAGGCAAAAAGTGACACTGTGTGCTCATTTGCATGTCATTTCCCAGAATCCCTTGCTGCAGTGGAAGTGCTGTATGCTGGGTGATGATGGGGAAAGGCGGGGTTGCAGACCTGCCTAAGACATGCAGATGAGCATACAGTTGTATTTGCATATTTGCTTTCCTGTGGAGGGTTTTTGTCACTTTTTTTACTCACCATAACTTAACTCAGTATTATGGTATATATATATATATATATATATATATATACAGTGTTCGACAATTAATTATAACCACACGCCCATGGCGAGTGGATTTAGGCCGCTGGCGAGCCGTGCTGCGGCTCTATTAATTCCCTTGCTCGCGCCAAAATTTGCATTTTTTTTTTTTAAATAAATAAATAATCCCTCTCCCTGATTGGTCTGACGCGGGGAAGAGGGCCAGCTGGCAGCTCTGGGTCAGCCTCTCTCTCCCTCCTCCCCCCCCTGCCAGCTCTGGTTCAGCCTCTCTCTCCCTCCTCCCCCCCTCTGCCCTCTGCCCCCTGCTTGCTGCCAGTGGCGGGAGGAGCAAGGGAGGCGCTTCCCCTCCATCCCACGCTCCTTTGGCACCTGCGTGGGCAGGGTAATGGGAGCGGTGAAGCAGGCTGGCTGCTCTGACTTCCGTCCCCATGGATGCAGCCGGAGGGGTGGGGGTGCGCACGCGCAAGCAAAGTTGGCTGCTGGATCCAGCGCGTCACCGTCCGGCCACGTTTCCCATCGGGGAGTTGGTGTGGCCGTACGGATGTCCCCCACATGCCCCCACATACACTCAATTTCCCCCGCAGGCCCCCCCCAATGTCCCCCGCATGGCCCCACATACACTCCATTTTCCCCACAGGCCCCCCAATGTCTCCCGATGTCCCCCGCATGCCCCCCAATGTCTCCCGATGTCCCCTGCGGGCCCCCCAATGTCACCCGCAGACCCCAGATACCCACATACCTCTGGTGAGTGGGACTCCCGGCTCCATTTCTTGTAGAGTGTGTGTGTCTGTGTGTGTGTGTGTGTGTGAGTGTGTGGGTGTGTGTGAGTGAGAGGGTGTGTGTGAGTTAGAGGGTGTGTGTGAGTGAGTGTGTGTGTGTGTGTGTGTGTGTGTCAGAGTGTGTGTGTGTGTCAGAGTGTGTGTGTGAGTATGTGTGTGAGTGTGTGTCAGAGTGTGTGTGTGTGTGTGTGTCAGAATGTGTGTGTGTGTGTATGTCAGAATGTGTGTGTTTGTGTGTCAGCGTGTGTGTGTCAGTGTGTGTCAGTGTGTGTGTGTGTCTGTGAGTGTGTGTGTCAGAGTGTGTATGTGTGTGTGTGTATGTGTGTGTGTGAGTGTATGTCAGAGTGTGTGTGTGTGTGTCTGTCAGAGTGTGTGTGTGTGTCTGTCTGTCAGTGTGTGTCAGTGTGTGTCAGTGTGTGTCAGTGTGTGTGTGAGAGAAAGTGTATGTGTGTGTGTGTGTGTGAGAGAGTGTGTGTGAGGGGGTAGGATGACTGACTGGGTCACTCTCTATCTCTCTCTGTGTCGCTCTCTCTCTCTCTGTATCACTCTCTCTCTGTGTGTCGCTCTCTCTCTCTCTGTGTGTCGCTCTCTCTCTCTCTCTGTGTGTGTCACTCTCTCTCTGTGTGTGTCGCTCTCTCTCTGTGTGTGTCGCTCTCTCTCTGTGTGTGTCGCTCTCTCTCTGTGTGTGTCGCTCTCTCTCTGTGTGTGTCGCTCTCTCTCTGTGTGTGTCGCTCTCTCTCTCTCTGTGTGTCGCTCGCTCTCTCTCTCTGTGTCGCTCTCTCTCTCTATGTTGCTCTCTCTCTGTGTGTGTGTCGCTCTCTCTCTCTCTGTGTGTGTCGCTCTCTCTCTCTGTGTGTTGCTCTCTCTCTCTCTGTGTCTCTCTCTCTCTCTGTGTCGCTCTTGCTCTCTCTCTCTGTGTGTCGCTCTCTCTCTCTGTGTGTCGCTCTCTCTCTCTCACCCACTCTCTGTTTCTCTCTCACACTCTGGAGCTGGATATCTTACTTACCCTATATATCTTAACTGCCCTATACCTACACTGAAATAACCTATACTGCTTACTTCCAGATCTGACTCAAGCTTCACACAGGAGACATCGGAATCCCCCCTAACCCAGAAGACAGGTAGGGAACACCTCCCATCCAATGTATAACATTGCTGGAATGAGGTACCTGGACCGAGGATCAGGTAAGATCACACACACAGATACACACACACACACACGTAACAAGGACTAATTGTAATATAATGTAATACAATACATAAACTTATGTCAAAAACGAATGTTGTTCTTACTAGGAATTTATTCAATTTATTTTATTTGATTTTTTAAAGCGGGTTGGAGGCGGGACTAGGGTGGGGTTGGGGGCGGGACTAGGGTGGGGTTGGGGGCGGGACTAGGGTGGGGTTGGGGGCGGGACTAGGTGGCGAGTAGATTTTTTGGTGATTTGTCGACAACTGTATATATATCTATATATATATATATATATATATATATATATATATATATATATATCTTTTGAATAAAATGGTCTTTTAGTTTAACCCTTTGGCCAAAGTGTTGTAAGCCTTTGAGCCCCTCCAAGGCAGACCACATCTCAAGGGTCCTAACACTAAAATAAATTCTTAATAACCTGTACATTACCAGGAAGAATGATTTATAATAAATCTGTCAAAATTAGTTGCATTGTTCTAAGTCTGATTGAAGCTCTTATTAACCTGTATATTACAAGGAAAAGCACTCTGTATTAGATTTGTCACAATCAAAGCCAGGAGAACCACTACTTTTTAAATATAAACCCATCGTTCTACGTAACTTTTATAGAATACAAATGATGTATTGTAATACGTTTCTCGCCTATTCAAATTTAAAGCATAATCATAGAAACATTTTGAAAATTAGGTCTAAAGAGCTTTGTTACCAAAGTTTAAAATGTTTAGGAGGTCTTGAAATCCTTCACAGCACCACAGTCTATAAAGGAGCAGAAAACTTCCTATCATCAATAGGAGCTACTTAGCTATGGCTGAGTTGGGTGCAAATCTGTGTACAATCAAGCGATTACTGTCTCTAGAACAGTTTGTGTCCTATGTGTATGGACATTTTTTTTCAGTGGCACCTTTTGATGGGTTATTCACACTGTATGTTGATCTCAACTCATTTGTTATTCTTGCTCAGTTTACATACCGTAGATCAATTACGACTCTCTGTTTTACAAGTGTCTCATACAGTAGTCATTACTAGAGATGGGCGAATCCGACCAAACCCGAATTTTCTCGCATTTTCCCCGCAAAATACATTTTGCAATGTAAAATCCGCACACGGATTTAGTCGGTTTTAATCCATGCGAATTCATCGTTGGATACAATCCGTTGACGGATTGGTAGAATCCAATCTGCGGATTCATCAACTCGTTGTCAGATTCTTAAAAATCCATCAACAGATTACGAAATCCGTTGAGTGTATTGGCAATAATAATAAAAAAAATCTGCAGAACGCGGATCGCCCTTTTTAAACAATGTCAATCCGCTGACGATCCAAATCAGCACAAAAATTTGCCCATCTTACATATTAAAGTCATTACATATTAAACAGCGGCAAACGAACAACCACATCAAATGCTTGATGAGGACACACCAAAGGTTAAGTGGAGGCAATATCAAGAACCAGTTTAAAGAAGGAGAACTAGATGAGGTTCCAAAATGCTTATACTAATCATGCTTAATATTTGCTCTGTCTTCTGAGTTATGTACTTAAATTTTGGTTCAATTAGTTTACAAGTGCACTAAGTGCAAGACTCCCACTGTGAAGCCTAACACAGTTACTGTATGAAAACTTTTTGTGTGGGCTAGACTGCCTTAGACTCTTCTTGGATTACTAGGAGACCGGATAAAGGAGGGAAGGGTATAGTTATATATAGTTAAAGGTGCCAAGCTTTTTAGAGAGTTTAGTGACATTTGCATCCAATAACATGTTTAATGATAACCATTTTTATGTATTTGCACAGTCAAGAATAACATATTGAATACAAATCTGTTTGTATTTCCAGACATCTCTCCTAATTTATGATGGAAACTAATATTACCCGGTATTCAAGCTTCCAAGACAAACAGGAAGATCACTTACAAAAGTAAGCAAACTTAATGCAACGGCCTGCAAATGTAGGTGCAAAATATACTGGAAAACCACATGGTTATTGTCTTTTCCGTACACATCAATGAAAGATTTTTCTGTGGCAGGATGTGGTCAAAAAACAGCAATTAATAATCTTAATGTACACAAATGGCCACTATATAAATGTTAATGCAGTTAAAGTGATTGTGTTTTTTTGCAGAGTATATCCAGTGGAAGAAAACAATGTTTATGTCTGCAATTTGACATAACAAAATTGAACTACTGTTGCCAATTTCATGCAAATGATTTTTGGCAGATTCATTTCAAATGCTATCCCAAAGATACATGTTAAAGTTATTTGGCAATTAATATAGCAATGAATAAGGGGAAAGAAGAAGATACTGTATAACTTGTGTCGATCTCTCAGAATATTAAAACTTGCCTTATTAAAATTTTATTGCTTTGTAATGTTTAGTACAGTAATACTTGTTAGAGTATATACCTTTTATGTAAATTAAATAATCACCCCCTCCCTCCCCTGGCCCCCGCACTGACCAAGGTATAATCCTTGCGAATGGGGATTAATGCTCTGAGTTGATCTCTAAAGAGATTGTTACAGGTATAGGATACATTTATTTTTTACAGCAATGCAGTGCTGGCCATATTGGCAGCCAAAGGGTTAGCTCGGATTTTACACAATAAGAAATGACAGCTTTGAGAAATAAGTCTTTTTATATAATATTTGCATGTCTGTGAGATCTCCAGCCGATTTCCTGGCAGTCGGAGAAATGCTAGAAAAAAAGTTGTATTTATAGTTGCCTAGTTAAAATGAAGGCCCCGTGAACTCTTCTTTCATTTGCTGTGTCTAAAAGATAACAGCAGCACACAGCTGTGCTGAACAGAACACTTATATACTGTAAATATGTGTAAAACTGTGATGGGAAACAACATGGGATCCTTAGAACTACGGGGCTTATTCTATAACAGCTGAAATTCCCTATCAAAGTGAATTGAGAGTCAATGACTGAGCCACCTGTGCTGAAGCAGGGATATCCTTAAAACCTGACCTGTTGGTGGCCCTTCAGGACTGGAGTTGGCCACCCCTGGTGTAGAGCAGGGGTGCACAAACTGGGGGGCACGGCGGTTACAGTGGCCCTGCGCCCTTCCTCAAGGCATTTAAATTAAATGCCGGGGGAGGGGTGAGGCCTCTTTGATGTCCCTTACCTGCTGCCAGCCAGGTCTTTGGCGTTGCGTCGCCATGGCAACGCGGCGTCAAATGACACTGTGAGGTCATGTGACGTGTCACCATGACCATGACGTCGTTTGATGCCGCGTTCTAACCAAGGCGGGGGTGCGTAACCTGGGGCTCCCAGGCAGGGGGGCGCACGCCAAAAACTTTGTGCACCCCTGGTGTAGAGACTCAGAAACAGCATGCGTCTCCCAGAAGCTGTGTTTTGAAGCCTGCTCAGACTAGAATGCACCTGAGCTCTACTGTAAGGCAGCCCTAGCTCACTGGAAAGCCAGACATGGGCTACTGGCATGCAGTCACACTGCAGTCTGGGGTAACAGAACGTTCCCTGTCACAGAGCCTCATCAGGCTGGTCCTCACGTTCCGGAGTGTCTGAGTCAGGGCCGGCTTGTGATTTGGCAGGGCTTGGTGCCGGTGGCCTCTCACCTTCTCTCTGGCATATATATTAAGCATCGGTTACATTGTAGGTTTCACCAGAACAAACATTTTGAAAGTGCTGAATTGTGAATAATCTATACGTTTTTCCTGACAATGTCACTTACATATATTAGGCAAAAAATAGATGTGAAGATGCCCCGTGGAAAATACGTTTTCCGTTACTTTACGGTAATATCATGTATACGTAATTTTAACAATATACATTAAGTAGTATCCCATGGGGGAAAGGTTAGGCGGTGCACTGTGTCTGAAAAATTATGACGGGGGCTGGATCGCTCAAATGTAGAAAAAACTATTTGATCTTCAGCAACATAGTGGCAGCAAACAGAGAACAGAGGAGGAGCCTCTGACGCGTTTCGCGCATGCATGCACTTTGTGATAATTGTTTTTTCTACATTTGAGCGATCCAGCCTCTGTCATCATTTTTCAGACGCAGTGCACCACTTAACCTTTCCCCCATGGGATACTACTTCCTTTATTCGCCCTCAGGCTGAGAGCACGTGGACATCGAACCCCAAACAACGAGATAGTGAGTACCTTATTATAAGGTTGTTTATGGACATTTAAGAACTTTCGCTATAGTCTAGCTCCAGGGGAGATTGCCTCAAAATCGTGAGGGGGTCTGGGTCTCCTACCGTGTGGGTTCTGCAGACATCTCCTCTGGGTATTAACATAAGGCTGCCTCTCCTCATACTCAGAGCAAACATGACTTTTTTCTTTATACACATATGAATCTGATCATATTACCATTAATCAAGAAGTCAACATACGAATGACATATCCTCTCTATATATGAAACCTTAAATTATGGACTATTTCTTGAGCACTGACATTGGAACTTGTTGGTTCTGTTTTTTCATAACAATATATATACATTACTTGCAAAAGGCAGCTTCAACTTAAAATGTGAGCACATTTGACTAAATTAAATGAAAATGCCTTGGTTAGCTGGTATTCTCTTTCGGGTTTTAAAAAAATATCAAAGAAATTCAGGTGATGTTATGATAATGGGATATATTGCTAGCCTGCTTCCTCTTCTGCCCACACCAGCTCCTGTTGACCCTTTCAGTGAACAAACCAGTGGGTCGCAGGTTCTCATGCCATGGAATTCACTCATATACACCCTTTAATTCTATTTGACGAGCAAGGTGCTTGAAAGATATGTCATTGCTCATCATAAATTAAGATATTGGCATTTTCTCAATAGTTCCTCCTGTTTAATTGGTTGAGGGCAAGAGTCAAAACTCCCAATTGTTTGGCTTTATCATACAATGCTCATGATATGAGCGCATCAAATTGCAAATCATTGTCTCAGTGTTCTTAAAATTATATTGTACAATATTTAGCTTTGATATCTATAATTCAGCACCAGAGAGATGAGCTCACACTAATGTGCTCACTGCTGGTACAGTAGGAAACCTGATGAAGGGCAGGTCTCCCACCCAAAACGTTGGGCTCACTCACTGGTTTCTGCACTGATGTGAAGATGATTACAAGTATGAGATAAGTCAAAGTTCAAGTGACTTAATTCCTTGATGCGGCTGCTTTATTGCAATACATACAGTAGTTTCACAAAACAAGGAATCAAGATCGTTATCGTTATTGTATTCGCTGATTGAATGGCTATGTTTTCAGGGTTTGATGAACACTGTATTCACAAAGGAGGTAACCTGTCACTTTAACTGCAATCAGTCACATGTAAGTCATGTTGCCAAACTTTGCATTGGGAAAAATCTCTCATCTGGGAAACAGACATTTCTTCCCTTTCTAGGAAGCAATAAGCTTTTCTGGGTAAATGATTGCATGGAATATTTCAAAGGTGAAATCTATATTCAAGTTCCATCTAATAAAACCTCTACGTGCTTGTTCGTACAAAAGACACTTATTTTGTACAAATAGAGACAAGTAGAAAATTGTTGTCAAAACCAAGAGGTGTTACAAGTATCAAAAGACATTGTAATTATTTTCTCTAGAGAAATTAAGGTTTAAGAGAATAAACAAATGAGTGCTTTTTAATGCAAAAAGCAAATATACAAAGGGGAGAGTGATATGAAAAACTTGTCAAGGGAAGGTCCAGATTGAAAATAATACTTTTTTTCCCTTCTCAAAATATACAAAAACATCTATACTGTAGGTAGAAATCACTGCAATGCAACACAGGGTTTTATAGTTACATTGTATAAGCTCTTCAAGGAAATGTACATATATACAATGTAAGTATGGAAAGGTTAGCATATGTTTCACCTAAAAGATCTTGGTTTCTGTCTTTGGCCCAGAGCCACCGAGCTCCGTTATTGACTTAACAAGGTGTTAACTTAACGCATCAATAAGCGCTAACGGGTGTCTTCAGAGCTCAGTGACGCAGTGTTACATGCTGTTTTCAGCTGTAATGGTCCCTTGCGTTAGCTACAGTATAACGGATGTTAGTGCTAATGATGCACAAAAGAGGTGATCCCTGTAACAGCTGATCCCTGTAACCACGCCTATTCACAGAGCTCAGTTATAGTTAATGCAGGGATTTAACGATGTGTTACTTAGGTCAGACCTAGAGGTGCCTTACCTCCACTCAGAGCAAAACCCCGGAGGGAGAGAAGAGTCCAAGTCCTATTTAACTAGAGTCCTAGGTAGAGATGGGCGAATTCCCCCCAAATCCATTTTCCCGGATTTTCTCGCATTTCCCCCCAAAATCTGTGTTGTGGAGTAAAAGCCGCAAACAGATTTGGTCTGTTTTAATCTGCATGGATTCATCAAAAACGGCCGTTGGATATAACCTGTTTACGTGTTTGTAGAATCCAATCCGTGGATGCAGCAATCCGTTGGTAGATTATTAAGAATCTGCCAACGGATTTCTGAATCTGCGGATTGGATTCTACAAACGCATCCACGGCTTGCGGAATCCACAGCGTGCATTGGTAATAACAATAAAAAAATCCACAAAACATGAATCGTCCCTTTTGAGAGTGATCCACTGAA
The DNA here is from genome assembly GCF_040206685.1 of Ascaphus truei. Taxonomy (NCBI): domain Eukaryota; kingdom Metazoa; phylum Chordata; class Amphibia; order Anura; family Ascaphidae; genus Ascaphus; species Ascaphus truei. Next base: position 18,200,457 of record NC_134492.1, on the reverse strand, counting down.
ATATGAACCCCAAAGGAACCGGCCGATCCGCTCCGGATTCAGATTCTTCCAGCTCTAGTCCCAAGTGGTATATACAGTGTGACAAACGGCTTACTCCGGGGCTCCGCTGCTTGTCCGGGACGGTTAGAACACGGTCTTTTGGGGTAGGTTAAATGAGGAGGCGTCACGTACTGTTCCTTTAAACAGGCTGTGCCTGGTTTATTCAGTCCCAGGCACTGAGACTGCCACAGTGCATACAACAAAACACATCAAAACAAAAGCTGCTCACCTGAGCGATAACTTAACTTAGATTTCCCTAACTCAGGGTGGAAGTGGCTTTTCCACTTTCCAACAACAAAACAAGGTACTTTTGCAGAGTTAGCCAAATGAACAGAACAATTGAACCTGTGTGGGGAAGGGGCTTCTCCCCACTGTGTTCAGCAGCCTTCCAGGCTCTGGAGAAGAGACAAGAGCAAACAGGAAATCAGTCTTACATACCTGATTTCTAATTAGCATGACAGGTGACAGAAATCCCTCAGTTCCAGCGCTTGCCCAAAACTGTGGGATGGAGTGCATGTATTATAAGGCTGCACTCCCAGGCCAGACAGGATAGAAACTGTTCAGTATCCTGGGAGCCCTATATATGGAATTTATTACGATCCCCTGGTTTCTGTCACATATCCTCCCCCCCAGCTCAGACCCTGAGGGATGAGCGACCATGGATATTAGGGAGTGCATCCTTGACAACCCGTCAGCATTGCCATGTTTGTGCCCTGACCTGTGTTCCACAGAAAATTTAAAGGGTTGTAGGCTTAGGAACCACCTGGTCACTCTAGCATTCTTTTCCCTGTTTTGACACATCCAGGTAAGGGGTGCATGATCTGTGACCAACCGGAATTTTCTCCCCAACAGGTAGTATTTGAGCGTCTCTACAGCCCACTTTATTGCGAGACACTCTTTCTCTACTATGGAGTAATTTTTCTCCTGGGGATTTAGTTTCCTACTTAAATAAAGGATGGGGTGTTCCTCACCTTGAGACTCCTGGGAGAGTACCGCCCCCAGCCCTACCTCAGATGCGTCGGTTTGGACTACGAACTCTTTGGAGAAGTCAGGTGTGACCAACACTGGTTGGGCACAGAGAGCTTCTTTCAGGCTTCTAAAGGCCTGTTCGGTTTCGGGGGACCACTTTACCATAAGTGGTCCTCTTGCTTTTGTGAGGTCGGTTAGTGGGGTTGCCTTAGTCGCAAAATTGGGAATAAACCTTCTATAGTACCCAATTAACCCCAAAAAGGTCCTTACTTGTTTTTTTGTAACTGGCCTTGGCCAACCTTGTATCGCCTCCACTTTGAGTGTTTGGGGTTTGAGTAAACCTCTGCCAATAGAATACCCCAGATACTTGGCCTCCTCCAGACCAATGGTGCATTTAGCGGGGTTAGCAGTTAGTCCAGCAGACCGAACTGCGTCGAGCACAGCTTGGACCTTTGGAAGGTGGGATTGCCAATCTTCACTATGGATTACCACATCATCCAGGTAGGCAGCAGCATACCGAGCATGTGGTTTTAAAATTTTATCCATCATTCTTTGGAATGTGGCGGGAGCTCCATGTAAGCCAAAAGGCAGCACCCTATACTGAAAGAGGCCGTCTGGGGTTGAGAAGGCTGTCTTTTCTTTTGCCCTTTCTGTGAGGGGAACCTGCCAGTACCCTTTTGTTAGGTCTAGGGTTGTGAGATATCGGGCTTTGCCCAGTCTCTCTACAAGTTCATCTACCCTGGGCATAGGGTAAGTATCAAATTTTGACACCGCGTTTAGTTTCCGGTAGTCATTACAAAACCTTGTTGTACCATCTGGCTTTGGGACTAAGGGCCTCATGCAGTAAGCGTTGATAAGGGAAATATGGCCATGTTATAGCCAAAATTGGGTTTGAGATTCAGTAAGCGCCGATAAGTGCTTCATATCGCCAGGTTTCGGAGCCGATAATTTGGTTATGGCCAGTCGCCTGCCGATAAGCCTGTTTTCGACACTGATCGCCACTTTTTTAAATCGGCTGGATTCAACAAAAAAAAACAGCTTATCGGGGCTGATCGGCACTACGAAATTGAGATGTTATGGCCGATTTCTCCCGCCAACTAAAGTTGGCATTTTGGACGGGAGAACGATCGCTAAGGCTGCCGGAACGGCACTTAGAAAAAAAACATCTTCTGTACATCAATGGAAGTCAATGGAGCGGGGACGTATAACAGTATAGTACTGTTTACGTTTCATTGCTCACAATACAAGGGGGATTTGCATTACAGTGTGGGGGCATTCCCTGCATTGTGTCACAGCTGACGTGTCTTATTTGCATAACATTCGACTTTTACATGTTTTCAGCATTTGCGGGTCACATTACTCATCATGTGATGATGTGGCAAGGGAAAATACTATACTACACTCTTAAAGGAGAACCTCACATCATATCACACATTTTACTCAACTCAGCGACAATTATTTACATGATGTCACACATGTCACACATGTCACACATACACAGTATATTCATCTTCCTTTACATTACACAATGCTTGTAATGTGACATGCATCTTTAAACGTTCATGTACATCTGTATTCTCATGTTTACATATACTTTTGGGTCCTCCCTATTTTCATGACGTCACTTATTGGACGCTCAATCACATTGCATGTTTACATTGTAACCGTTGCATTACAAGCACTTCAACCTAACTTATACACACATGTACAGTAATTCATCATTGGGACACCTTGTAAACTCATTCTATACCAACTATCCTCCTTACACAAATGCATGCATATGCACACGACTATTCATTGTTGCCAACATGTCACAATAACATGGATAATTACACATGTTACACAAAACTTTTCCCACGTCAATCTCAGCCTTTTTGTCTCATTACATGACTGACTATTGCGTTCACAAGTGTTACATGCATTGCACATGCAACTATTTATTTGCAAGCAATCTTTGTACAAAGCTTCACGTCACATCATTGCCAAATATCATCATTCCCTGCAGAATACACACAACAAATACTTAGAACAACAAGTGCACACAGCTTGCCACAGAAGTACTTTATTATGTTAATGTAACACCTTGCATTTTACTATGTCACCTGACATCATCACATACCTATTTAAAGGACGCACATTACCTGCTCATTCACAGCTACTCATTTCAAAATGTTGCGAATGTTTAGGAGACGCAGGAACATTCTTTTCTATGACATGCTTGATGATCAAGAGAATCATATAGGGCAAGGTAGGGACACACCGAGGGACAGTGACAGTGACGCGGATACGACAGGGACAGGGAGAGGGACAGGCCGAGGGACAGGTAGAGGGACAGGAGATCAGAGGAGAAGACAGAGGAGACAACTTGTGCCTCGTCCGCGTCTGTACAGGGAGAGAACCCTGTTAGATGGGATGAGTGAGGAGGAGATTGTAAGTCGCTATCGTTTGAGTTCAGCAGCAATCTTAGCTCTTTATGAGGAGATAAGGGGGGATTTAGATTTTTTCACAGCCAGAGGTCGTGCAGTCCCTGGGCTTGTTAAAATGCTGTGCTCATTACATTATCTTGCTTCCGCGTCATACCAGACAACTGTGGGCATAGTGGGCGGGGTCTCGCAATCTACATTCTCGCGGGCCTTGACCCAGTTTCTCTATGCACTCAATAGACGCGCTAGGAATTATATTCATTTTCCTACAGAGGCGACAGAGTGGCTGGAAGTCAGGACTGGCTTTTATAATATAGCAGGGATACCATCTGTGCTGGGTGCAATCGATTGCACACATGTTGCTTTGATTGCACCTAGTCAGAGTGAGCATGTGTACCGCAATCGGAAGCACTACCATTCACTCAATGTACAGGTGGTATGTGATGCGACGATGAGGATAATGCATGTGGTACCCAAGTTCCCTGGTTCCAGTCACGATTCCTCTATCCTGAGGAACTCTTCAGTCTTCCATGCTTTCGAAGAGGGACATTTTGAACCTGGTTGGCTGCTGGGTGAGTACATATTTACATGTTCTAACACAAAACACATGTTGATTTAGGAATGTTGGCATTGTACAATTTGATCACTAATGTCAGCTTATGTGTGCTCCATTCATTATAGGTGACTCAGGATACAGAATTAGGCCGTGGCTCTTGACTCCGGTGCTAAACCCTCAAACTGAAGCAGAGGACAGGTACAATGCAGCCCATATATCTACAAGATCTGTTATAGAGAGGACATTTGGCCTACTCAAGACCAGGTTTAGGTGTCTGGACAGAACTGGTGGGGCTCTTCTATACAAGCCTCAAAAAGTGTCTGATATTATCCTTGCCTGTTGCATTTTGCACAATGTTGCACTCAGGCACAATGTACAGTCAGACCTAGCTGAGGCTTTGGTAGACGAGCATCCCACCCATGTAGCTGCTGAAAATGAACAAACAGCCAGTGGTGGCCAGACACGACAGAATCTCATCAATTCATTTTTTTCTTGTAAGTACAAACTCATATGTTCCTAGTACTACTTTTATAGTTTAATTATGTTATATTAACAATAATGTTTCTTTATATAACCTTCTGTTAGGACACAGATGAATATGGGTTGCACACCTTTCTTTTCTCTGCTGTGTGCACAAAGGGATGTGGCACCGGTATGTTATTGTTGCACAGGTTATAGAATCCCTCTTCAATTGTACTTTAGTTGTGTGTATGTGAATACAACTTGGGTAACAAAGCAATAATATTTTAGCATTGTGTTATTCCTTATGCTAAGACAAAACACATATTATGCCCATAATCATTCATGCTTCTAGTATGCTTACATACAATGTTATTGGTGCAGTGTAACATGTACATCCATATGATGTGTACACCAGGCTGATTTACATTTTGAATGTCATGAAATATACATGGTGTTGTACATTTAACACCAAATACACACTTTGCTGTGTTGTTTACGGTACTGAAGATGGCATGTCAATGTTTGCAATTTATATATTGTTCCTTTGCATTATAGGTATATCTCCAGTATGACTGATCATGGTATGTATATTTGCTGACATCTCTCATAAGATGTGGCTACCTCAATCTTCCTATAATTATTGGAACTAAAAACCCAACATATTGGTTTAAACACAAATGTTACATATATGTACTTTCTGTATCATGTATATGCATTTAGCTACTCTTCAGCTTTCATGTGCATTGTATTACAAAATGATTACTCACATTTCATCACATTTTATGTATGTTTCCTTATAATTTCCATTAATGTAATATAGAGGTGGTTGGAGAAAAGGGGATAACTGTACTTATTTGTTTACTTACGGGAGCACATTCATCACTAGCATAGACACACTTTTTAAGACAACTGTTTGTGTCTCTATCAATTGGTGTAGGATCCATGTATAACACCGACAAATGATAACACCAGCTTTATTATGGTAGCTTATATCATCATATTGACTATACTATGTATTTCTAAACGATTAATAAACACAGTAAACTATAGTTAGTTAGGTTAATGAAATATACACAGAAACGTACTTCATAACATGATGGTAATGTCATATTCAGAACATCATGCATTGGAGGGGACCATAACATCTGGCCAGTAACATTATTTGCTACAGTCCCAAACCATTTTATCTACATACCCATGTAACAAGAGATTTTAAAAATAAATGGCTACTTGGTTGTAAGTGTCCTTTACATTGGGAGAAGGAGTGGCTCACTGAGTAAAGACACACACTGGCACTGATAGTTTGAAGCAGGGGAGTCTGGTTCAATTCCCGGTGTGGGCTCCTTGTGACCTTGGCCAAGTCACTTTATCTCCCTGTGCCTCATGCGGCAAAAAAACATTTGTACGTTCCACGGGCCAGGGACCTCAGGCTGAAACATGTGTCTGTAAATCGCTGCGTACAACTAGCAGCCCTATACATGAACATGCTCATATTATTATTATTATTGTTACATAGTTTCGACAGTCATACGTTCCATTACATATTAGAATACACAAATGTGTTAGCAGAGTGGGAATGGTTGTTATATATAAAACACACCATGTCATAAAATGTTAGTAGTCATTAAAGAACACTCAATAAAAATTCATGAGGCACTCTTTTGCAACATCATTATGTTAATTAAGTGCTTATGCAATATAGGCATAAGGGTATCACATTTTTAATTGTTTGTTAATAAGCGCTGCAAGCAATATAAAATTAGTTCCATATGTAGTATAGTAGTCGGTGGCTCCTCCTCACAATCATCTCATATAAAGGTAGACTCTTCTGAAATCATACATTGATCCGATTGTATCTTCCCCGACATCTCTGAAATACAGCAAACACATGATGGTCAAAGATGGCACCTTACTAGATATGCATCCGTGACAACGCGTTACGCAGCTCTATATGATTGTGTAGATACACACGTCAGTCACTTATATGTTAGAAGTAAAACTGTTCATCAGTATGTAATGTTTCTTTAAATTTGTAGCAGGCATAACTATGTATAAGAAGTGAACGTTGCCTGTATACTGAAAGATGTGCGCGCACATCTTTGTGTGCGCACGCACTTCACGCTTGGCTCCACTAACTGTTAGCGCATGCGCAAAACAAAGCGTACGTTGTGCGTTCAATACATGTTGAAAATACCAGTAAACATAACATCTTTATTTCAAATACAATGAAGACGAAACTACATTCGTTCTAAACGAGTACATCTGTATTCTTTTTAAACAGACGTGTTTGAACAGAAAGCACGGCCGATAACACAATGCGCAAATGCAATACGTGTGACGTCATGTTAAGCCAGCGTGAAACGCACGCTAACACTCCTCCCACTCAATTAACATTCGGCTAACGCCCAGGGTACGCCTACAAACACTGAGCCGCACGCATCACACACTGCAGTTACCGTTACTATAACAAAACATGACAGCCAATAGGCTTTGAGGCGCGCACGTCGCTTGGGGGCGGGACTTACATCACTAATCCTTTTTAAGGACGCCTTGGCCCATGACAAGGGTCCCACGTCATACGTGGTGGACCCGGTTTTCAATGTTGTAGATGTTGCATGATAACAAAACAGGTATGTGTTAGAGTAATGGTAAAATGTTGCTAATATGTTTAAAGGGATAGGAAAGTACGTATATTTATTCCGTCAGCAATGTGTACTACTCTTTCAGGTCCTACTATATTGTATTAGGAAACAATTTGTTTGTGATCGCTACATGTTATGCAGTCTGCAATGTTACGCTGTATCCACGCATTGAAAGTGAAAATGGTGGTTACAAAAAAAAAAAAATTTTAAACGCAGAGTCAACGCATAACGATTGTTATATTTACCATTCTTCTAGAATTAACTCTTCGCCTGGCTGCAACTGGTCGCTCCAGAAATGCAAGCCATTTTCATCCACGCTTAACCCAACCGCTGAATCCAGTATGGCACATATCTCCTCCAGGATGCGCTCATAGGAATCGCCACTGCTTTCTTCAAATAATTGGTCGGGAGGTAGGTTCATTTCTTCCGGTTCCCATTCCAATGCAATTTCAGCTGAAAGGCTTGGTACATAATCATAGTACTTTTGTTCTTGTACAATGTGGGTTTCAGGAATGGAGGCTGCAGATATTGCAGCACGTATCGATTCAAACGGATCAGTAGTAGCGGATACATTGCTATTGCCATTAGGAATAAATATGCCTTTCACGACAATATAAGTGCCGTCTTTCAGGAGAAATTGTTTTTCCGCGGCAATCTTCCAGAAACCATAGGTGTGTTGTAGCTTATCCTGGTCACGTTCAAAAAAGTCATTACTTGATAAAGTGAATCTTATTGAGGAATTAAAATTCCGTGCATGCTTACGGTCTTGGTAATAAGGATATTTTGCTCGAATGAAATCATCGATTTGGCGTGTGCTTGCTTTCTGTCCGCGACTGTTCAAGATGGCTTCACAGATCATGTACTTATACCCTAAAAGGGGATTAATATTGTTAACGAATTCATCAGCCATGTCTGAGTAGCACAAAAGCTGTGTGCAGGTCTGTGTTATTTGCTCATCAAAATGAATGTGCTGAATGGCTAACAAACTCCTGTTTTTCCTTGTCAAGGTCAACAAAAGTAACTACTTTGACTCCTTATTTCAAACGCCAATTGGATTTGGTTGTCTAATTGGGTTAACAGTTGTGGTTCGTGATATGGGACTGTGGGAGAAACATTTCTCCTTCTTTTATCTCGTTTGTGAAAAACATCCCTAGACTGTGAATGCGTTCACATAGTGTTTTTTTGAAAACTAACAAAGACCAGTGTGTGAAAATATTTCTTAGCCAGGCATATCAGTAAAAACACACCTGCAAAAAGAAATGTTTTTTCCCCGCTTACATTTCTGTGTGTATGTGAAAGTCTGGTTAACTCCCTGTCTGCATGAGTTTAAATACGTGTGTATATATATATATATATATATATATATATATATATATAAATATATCTCTTATAAAAATATATATATATTTATATATAATATATATTTTTTTTTTTTATATTGCAGGAGTACACACAACATTGATGGCATTAAGTATACCTTGTATGAAACCTATTTAAATGGTGAGAAACATGATTGAATTAAGTAATAAACATTTGTTTAAGCACAATACTGTTAGTCTCATACTTAGGATATTTCTCAAACATTAGGCCTGTATTATTAAAATAGTGTGCTTTCACAAGGAAGCATGAAGTGTATTAGTTTGTGTATACCAGTTTATATAGTACTATATATATATATATATATATATATATATATACACACATATATACATATATATATACACATATATATACATATATATATATACACACTCACACACTCACACTCACACTCACTCTGTGTGTGTGTGTGTGTATATATATTATTATACATTCTGAGATGTTATAGAAACGAACACACAACTGATTAAAGGACAAAATTACAATGGCCAAGCAAGGCAAAGGTAAGTAATAATTTACACATAATCCTGCTGTACACGTACAAGAAAGATGTTTGCACTTACTTAGGTGTTTTAATAATTGCATGTGACTAATATGCATATGCAATTCTTACATCAATTAACACACCCAAATGCAATGTTTTGCTGCAAAGTCAATGGCAGCTTCTCTAAACTTAGCAACTGGCTCCTGGTGGACCATTACTGAACAGACGATTACAACATAAATTTTTATAACACAATTAATTATGAGTGTTAACATTTCCAAAACTTCACGTGTACAAGAACATAGTTGAAAGTTTGGAAACAACACAGTCTTCAGCATACATACAATAGTAATTAGATAATCTGAAGTCAACAAAACAAGGCCAAACACATATTTTCTGAATTATAACATTTATTTTTTTTGTTCCTTTTGCGAGCGAGTAACAGGCCTGCTTGTTGTCTCTTGAATTTTCCTTTTTCTTTTGCCACCAACTTTAGGCACAACAGAGCCACTTTGAGTGGCCTCTGGCACTTCACGGGCAGGGCTTGTGGCCAGTGACTGTTCACCTACGGGGCTTGTGGCCAGTGACTCACCTACAGGGCTTGTGGCCAGTGACTCACCTACAGGGCTTGTGGGCAGTGATTCACCTACAGGGCTTGTGGCCAGTGACTCACCTACAGGGCTTGTGGGCAGTGATTCACCTACAGGGCTTGTGGGCAGTGATTCACCTACAGGGCTTGTGGGCAGTGATTCACCTACAGGGCTTGTGGCCAGTGACTCACCTACAGGGCTTGTGGGCAGTGATTCACCTACAGGGCTTTTGGGCAGCGATTCACCTACAGGGCTTTTGGGTAGTGACTGTTCACGGACAGGGCTTGTGCCCAGTGACACATGTGAGCAAGTTGGTAGACACTGCACAAGTGATGGTTGGTCTGTTTCATGTGTGTCTTGTTTTGTTTTTGTCGCCTCCTTTGTAGGTGTCTGCTGCTGAATTTGTAGAGATGGCAGCGGTAGGATGTCATCAGGAACCTGCACAGCAATGTCTGCTACTTGACCGGTAACATTTGGGCCTGGTGAATGAATCTCAGATGAATGTGGTGAAAACTGACCTGCATGAACAGATCCTGGCTGGGAGGTGTTGAATTGTGGTACATTAGTCATTCTCCAGTAATTAGCTTGTGTTTGCTGAACAACTAATGCTTCGAATGAGGTGTTGATTTTTTGCAACTGTTTAGGCACTTCAATGAAGACTCTGTGGAGATGTGCCAATTGTGATACTGTTTCTTCCTGCAGTCCAATCATCCTTTCCAGCACTGTCATCATGTCTGAATGGCGACGATTTTCTGCGTCCACTATTTTTCCCTCTGAAGCTACAATTGCATCGTATGTGGAAGTTGATGGACGATTTGGCGGTACAACAGTTTCTATTGGCACCTCTTCATGGTCACATGATTGTATTTCAGTCTCTTCTGTGGCGTCATCCTCATCATACTCATCATCCTCATCACCATGATGTTCTAAAAAGAAATGTACACATTATTAAATGGCATGTTAATGTATGCTGTGTTACTATGTAATTGTACTGTGTCCTAAGTAACACCTAACATGTTAGCATACGTTTTATAACCTCATTAAAAACTACCTTGACTTACGAATAATGTTTGGACTCAGTATGAAATATGAATGAATGAAAAGTTGCTCTAAACTCAGAAGTCCTACATGATAATTAACATCACTAACACAATACATGTTGCCTTACACTTAATTTTCACTGACACTAAGTAATCCTATTTAAAGAAGATGTGCAAAACAAATAATGCACATGACAACATAACATATAGAAGAGCACATATTATATGGCCAGCAAATGATACACTCACCTTCTAGTAGTGTTGAGCTGGCTGACCCAGGTGAAGACACTTGTTCCATCTCAGGTGACACATGTCCTCCAGGGGCAACTATATATAACAATAACATAAGTTTTACATTTACATGTGTAAATATTGAACAAACACTTATTGTATGTTCTGTATTTATGATTAACTAACAACATCAGTTCCTTAACCGAAAATGTGTGTGAAAGTGAACATAAATAGTTGTAATAACACTGTACATGCCTGTGTACTTAGAATTTTTGAGTTCCCTAACATACAACATACTATGTTTCTGCAGTAATGCGTGAGGATAAATAGATTAAATGAGTACATAAAAATCATATGTTGTGTAGTGATATCAGTATCATAATGTACATAACTATCATGAGATGACCATTCACAATGGTTATCATGAAGGTGGTCATATTGCAAAAAGTGTTGTTTTTGGTAGAGGATATGTGTGGTACATTAATCGAAGATGTGGCACACCTGAATGTGGCTGTGACTCAACAAGACAACACATGCAGTGTGTGATAATGTGTCTTTCATAGTAGTTCAACTATAGATATGAGTGAACTAATGTGTGACGTACGCTTTGATAAGTAATGAGTTGTTGGGGCATTTAGTAGCTAGAGTTAAGCTTTCCAATGAGTGTGATTAACTTCAGTTGTGCTATTCAGGTTGTAAGAAAGGTATTCCCTTCCCCAAAAAGCCTAATCAGCCACACCTTTCAATGACTTGAAACAGGTGCAAATGGTGTGAACTAAGTTGACCGTGAAATGAGGCTGTAATTAGTGTGTGTGCTGAACCCCACCCCCTCTGTTGAAGTGTATGCTGTGATGAGATATTAATTGCAGCTGCTTTAACACAATGGTAGATGAGCTAAGTAGTCATCTGCAGTGTTTAAGTTATGAAAACAATGACATAACATATGATACGTGTGCCTCATTATGCTGTCTGTATATGACATAAAGCAAAAATGGACCTTTTCATAAGCAACTATAGATGTGTTAGTGCCAGTGATGTTTGTAGGCCGTTACATGCAATTTCTTTGATGCATGCTTAAAATAGGCAGTAATGTCATGTTTGTCGGAGTAAAATCAATAAAATACACAATAATATGATACATATTTCTGTTCTGTACCTGTAGCTACTAATAATTTCTCATGAACATGTGTTACACGTGTACTACCCTGTTGTTCCCCATCTTCGCCCACCATCAATTGCTTCCACTGCAGCTATGCATTTTGGGAATTCACATGTAAATGAGCACGCAATGGCACGTGCTATATTAGTTACTGCTTTTAGTAGGACTACTACATATATGTCTATTTTGAGATATATATATACAGAATCAGACATATACATATATAGATGCAGGTATGCTTATATTGTGAAGACAGTATAAAAAGCAGTGTAAATATGCAAAATAAGTGTAAGCAACGACACGCCTAGTACAGTAATATTTATCACCTGCTGGAAATTGTGACGGATAAATTCCAATGTCACGGTCACCAGCCAAGCCTTCCACGACGACGGTAAGTAATTTTGGCCGAAGCAGCTCCTCCAATGGAGTCAATATGAGACGTTGTGGTGTGGGCCCACCTCCAGTGCCAGTAGCATGCACGCGTTGGTCTTGTATTTTCTTTTTCAATTTGGACCTAATATCATCAAATCTTTTCCGACAATGATACTTGTCCCTGACACTATTCCCACAGGCATTGACACCAATGACTATTGTGTCCCACATTTCTTTTTTGCTTGCTGCACTTGTCCGCCCTTGAAAAACATATAAAAGATATGAGGTAAATGAATAATAATATAAGCACCAGTTTCCTACACTGCTAGCTGTTCCAAGTGATAGCAAACATGCTGTTTTATGTGTAATATGTGCAGCACATGAGCATTCACTACTAAACCTATACATGTAAGCAAGGTTGCATTCATATTGTATGCAGTTCTGGCAAATTGACCGCCTGTGTTTATTTGTCCTTGTAAGGCATGATAAAAAGCTGTGTTTCCACACTAATGAACATAGAAAGATATTGTGTACCCATATTTGCATATGAACAAAACTCAGATGACCTAGGATCACATGTATTTGAATAATAAATGTAAAGTTACACTTACCTACTAAATGTCCATATATACTGTCATAGTGCTCCAGAATGCCAGTGACAAGAGCCCTATTTTCCTGGTCATTGAAGCGAGGATTACGTGGCTTCTCCACACGTTTTTTCCGAGCAGGTTTAGGGTCAGAGCTTGGCTGGTGCTGACTGGACTCTCCTTCTTCCAATGGAAGAGCCTCCAAAAGCTGGCCACCAGCAAGCACGCCACCACCATCCACCCCATCAGCAACTGCGCCACCAGCAGCACTCCCAGCACCAGCACTCCCACTCCTAGCACCAGCACTCACACTCCTAGCACCAGCACTCACACTCCTAGCACCAGCACTCACACTCCTAGCACCAGCACTCACACTCCTAGCACCAGCACTCCCACTCCCAGCAACAGCACTCCCATTCCCAGCAACAGCACTCCCACTCCCAGCAACAGCACTCCCACTCCCAGCAACAGCACTCCCACTCCCAGCAACAGCACTCCCACTCCCAGCAACACCACTCGGTGCACCAGCAACATCACTCCCCTGAACAGTACGTTCACTCCGACGCGTACTCCCACGAGTAGCACTCCCACTCCCACCAGCATCACTCTTCCCACGCTTTGCGGGCATACTTCCAGCACTCACAAAAAACAGACAATAAATGTACAGGCAATCACACGACCCACTTCCACATATAAAACAAGACAAAGATGTAAACAAAACAACAAAGGACAAAGCTCACCCAATACACAACAAGTCTCTCAGTCAATATGCAAATCTTCAATCGTCCAGCTCTGTGCGTCTCTCTCTCTCTCTCACTCCCAACAACACAGAGAATGATTAGCAGTACACGTTGCCTTTAAATATGGCGCGCAATCAAAAACATGCTTGTTTCGCCTGATTCAGCAAGATTTGTGATTGTGCAACCTAACAGCACCCCGCCACGCACGCCGATACACCTGTGTGTGATCGGCTCATCATCGTGAGAGTGGGCGGATTTGTTTTCGGGTTGATTTTGAATGTATTCGGCACTTACTGCATACGGAGAGGGAAAAACGCCAATAACATGACTAATCGATAAGCTTGCCGATTTCACATAATCGTCGCTTACTGCATGAGGCCCTAAGACTATAGGGCTGTTCCACCCACTTTGGGATTCCTCAATTACGCCTAGTTTTAGCATTTTTTTAACCTCTAAACTTATAGCCTCTCTTTTGGCCTCTGGGATTCGGTACGGTTTAAGGTTAACTCGGACCCCCGGTTCAGAGACTAGGTCATGTTCAATTACGCTAGTTCTACCTGGCTGTGTAGAGAAGATTTCTTTGTTTCTGCTCACTAAATTCTGAACCTCTTGTTTCTGATGAACAGACAGGGTTTCAGCTATGCTAACCTCTGGGTCAGTTTCTTGACTCTCTGACGGACCTGGGGTTACTAGAGTTGACAAGACTTCTCTATCTTTCCAGGGCTTGAGTAGGTTTATATGGTAAATTTGCTCAGGTTTCCTCCTACCTGGCTGTCTTACCTTATAATTTACTTCTCCCACTCTTTCCAAGACCTCATATGGCCCATGCCATTTAGCAAGGAATTTACTTTCCACGGTGGGAACCAGAACTAGTACCCTATCACCTGGAAAAAAAATTCTGACCCTAGCACCCTTATTATACGTATTCCTCTGTGCTTCTTGAGCTTTCTCCATGTGTTCCCTCACTATGGGTAGGACTGCAGCAATGCGGTCCTGCATCTGGGCAACATGCTCTATTACACTTCTGTAAGGGGTAACCTCGTGTTCCCAAGTCTCTTTGGCTATATCCAGTAAGCCCCTTGGGTGTCGGCCATACAATAGTTCAAACGGGGAGAAGCCTGTGGATGATTGGGGAACTTCCCTAATGGCAAATAACAGGTACGGTAACAAACAATTCCAGTTTTTCCCATCTTTATCGACCGCCCGCCGTAACATGCTCTTTAAGGTTTTATTGAACCTTTCCACTAAACCATCTGTTTGTGGATGATAGACTGAGGTTCTGAGATGCTTGATTTTTAGGAGTTTACATAACTCTTTTGTTACTTGGGACATAAACGGTGTTCCCTGGTCAGATAGAATCTCTTTAGGAATTCCAACCCGGGAAAACAGAACTACTAACTCTTTTGCTATGTTTTTGGCCGAGGTGCTACGTAGGGGAACTGCCTCCGGATATCGGGTGGCATAATCTAATATTACCAATATATGCTGATGTCCCCTAGCAGACTTTATTAGGGGTCCTACTAGATCCATAGCAATCCGGTCAAATGGTACCTCTATTATGGGAAGGGGTACCAATGGGCTGCGGTACGCCTTGAACGGGGCGGTGATCTGACATGCTGGGCATGAGGAACAATAATTCGTAATTTCTGCCAGAACCCCAGGCCAATAGAAGCTTTGGAGAACCTTTTCTTTTGTCTTTTCCACCCCTAGGTGTCCCCCCAATGGATGACTATGTGCGAGGTGTAACACTACATTACGGAATGTCCGTGGTACCAACAATTGTTTAGTTGTAACTGATTTTCTTTTATCAACCCGATATACTAGGTCGTTCTCTACCTCGAAGTAGGGGTAAGCAAGCGACCTATCTGGTTGGCCAAGAGTACTATTCAGGTCCCGTATATTTCCCCTTGCTACCTCTAATGTGGGGTCCTCCCACTGGGCCTTCTTAAAACTCCCAGGACTGACCTCTAGGTCAGCGAGGGTCTTATCCGGTTCTGGGGTGGTAAGTGTCTGATCAACATCCTGATTTGGGGTATTCCCTACCAAAGTAGTGATGGGGAAGGGAATTTTACAGCACTCCTCCTTTTCCCCCTTCTTATTTGGGCCCTCGTCAACCTCCATTTCTGAAAACGGGAAAGGATTTATTTCTTCTAATACTTCGTTATGGTCCGCTATTGAACTCTGGGCGCTATTCTGAGCGGGGGACCACATTTTTAGAAAATGGGGAAAGTCGGTCCCTATTAACACATCATGTGCCAGTTTGGGTACAACACCCACCTTGAAATCTAAAGAACCAAACTCTGTTTCAAAAAAAACATCAACAGTGGAATATTCATGATTATCCCCATGTATACAACAAATTGCCATTCTTTGTGAACTGTTTCCCTGTTTCTTCTTAATGGGCAAGAGGTATTCGGACACTAGTGTGACCATGCTCCCAGAGTCCAGAAGTGCCCGAACCCTCCTACCATTAACCTTTACAAATGCCCACAGATGGTTATTTAAGGGGTCCTCTGGGCTAGGGCGCATACATTGGGACAACAGCGAATAAGGTTCCACGCTGTTGCATTGCATGGGCTCATCATTTAGTGGGCAGATTTTTGCTGTGTGGCCCCTCTCATGACAATTTACACATTTAGGTACATAGTCTGTGTCCCACTTAGAGCCTTTTCCCGGCTCCCCATGTTGGCTATTGCCCTTAGTGTGCGAACCACTGTTGCTGGTGCTGCGTGAAGGTGGTCGCCGCTCTTCAGCTCCCCTTAACCCCGGTACCCTTTTACCGTCTCTGGAAGAGTCCTGGAACCTCGGGTAGTGGGGTTGCTCCACGACTGGGGGTTGCGGGTGCTCTCCTGCTGCATTGTACCTTTCTACGAGGGCCACAAGCTCATCCGCATTGTGGGGGTCACTCCGACTGACCCAATGGCGTAAGGCAGAGGGAAGTTTCCTCAAGAACTGGTCCATGACCAACCGTTCCACGATGTGGCTTGCTGAGTTGATCTCGGGTTGTAGCCACTTCCGGGCGAGGTGGATGAGGTCATACATCTGGCTTCGGGTGGCTTTATCCATCGTGAAGGACCATGCGTGAAACCTTTGGGCGCGAACAGCCGTGGTTACGCCAAGGCGGGCGAGGATCTCGAACTTCAATTTTGCATAGACGTTAGCTTCGGCTGGCTCTAGATCAAGGTAAGCCTTCTGGGGTTCGCCGCTTAGGAAGGGTGCGATTAGACCAGCCCACTCAGCTTCTGGCCATCCCTCTCTCTGTGCCGTGCGTTCAAACGTGAGAAGATAGGCTTCCACATCATCCGAGGGTCCCATCTTCTGAAGGTAGTGGCTTGCCCTGGTCATTTTCGGAACTGGGGCTGCCGCTGCCAGTGGAAGGTTACTGATAGTCCCCCTCAGGATCTCGAGTTCCTGCTGTAAGCCCTGAGCGAACCGCTGTTGCTCCTCTCTCAGCCAGCGGTTTGTCTCTTGCTGGTTTGCATTCGCCTGTTGCAGGGCTTCATTCGCGTCTCTCTGGACAGCGACATTGCGTACCAGCGCACTCACCACGTCTTCCATCTTGTTTGGAGAGAGAGAAAAAAACTTTTTTTTTTTTTTTTTAAAGTTCTTTAACCCCCAGACCTTTTAGTGTTCTGCCCGCATTCTCCACCATATGTGACAAACGGCTTACTCCGGGGCTCCGCTGCTTGTCCGGGACGGTTAGAACACGGTCTTTTGGGGTAGGTTAAATGAGGAGGCGTCACGTACTGTTCCTTTAAACAGGCTGTGCCTGGTTTATTCAGTCCCAGGCACTGAGACTGCCACAGTGCATACAACAAAACACATCAAAACAAAAGCTGCTCACCTGAGCGATAACTTAACTTAGATTTCCCTAACTCAGGGTGGAAGTGGCTTTTCCACTTTCCAACAACAAAACAAGGTACTTTTGCAGAGTTAGCCAAATGAACAGAACAATTGAACCTGTGTGGGGAAGGGGCTTCTCCCCACTGTGTTCAGCAGCCTTCCAGGCTCTGGAGAAGAGACAAGAGCAAACAGGAAATCAGTCTTACATACCTGATTTCTAATTAGCATGACAGGTGACAGAAATCCCTCAGTTCCAGCGCTTGCCCAAAACTGTGGGATGGAGTGCATGTATTATAAGGCTGCACTCCCAGGCCAGACAGGATAGAAACTGTTCAGTATCCTGGGAGCCCTATATATGGAATTTATTACCATCCCCTGGTTTCTGTCACAACAGATATAGCAAGACTCACTGTCTCTGGTGCCATGGTGTAAAAAAAAAAAGCAAATGTCCATGGCCGCTGCAGTACTGTGACCGTGGGTGGTCACCTGTGCTGGGAACAGTAAGGTATATCCCTTCAAATAACATGTGGAGAGACAACTGTGCACAAAAATGAGCACACCTGGGATATATGCAAATAGCCTATAGCCCAGGTGTGCTTCTTTCTGTGCACTTGGGACTCTAACTAAGAATAGTCTCGCTCTCTCTCTAAGAATCTATTCACATAGCCAATACTCCTAACCAATTACCAACTGCTATATTTCTGTATCGTGGAGAACAACCACATGGAATTGTGAGCACCATGTTGTAATGCGTAGGAATGTGCAACAAAGCGCTGGGGTTCTGAATGACACAATTAAGCCCGTTGTCTCTGAGATGTAGACTGACCATCATTGATTTTTAAGGTGGCGTCAGTCAATTTCACCATCAATTACTTCAAAGGCCTCAAAAGTGTCATCTTTGGTGCAGATCCAATTCTCACTCTCTTGGAACTTGGTATTTATGCAAAATTGTCTTTCTTTGACTTCATTTCCTGAAAATATGCGATTACATTGTAACATCATTTAATGCAACACAACCTTTTAGCGCTTGATTTATAATTTCATTTTTATATTGTGTCTGCTCTAATATTTTCATTCCCAGGATGCATATCTCAACCTCGTTACCACTCAGACTGGAGCTAAATAAAAGGACAATTAATATCATTAAAGCGTACTAATAAATGGCCACAGATGCAACTGAAGTAACAAGTTGTCATGATTAACTGTAGAATTTGTTGATAGATGTCATTACTCTTGCAAATAGAATAGAAAGGTGATCCTAACACCAAATAACATATTTTCACCTTCCCTGTGCTGGTGAACAAATAACCCTATCACCATATTTAAAGCATGCAATGGTGAATTATAGTGCATTTTCCCATGTGCCAAAAGTCACCCTTACATTTCATCTTTCAATCAATGTCACCACATTCTTCAAATTCCTCATGCATTGTCTAATTAAAGATGGTCTACAAAGGTTTTCCAAACCATATTGAATGCCTGTTTAACTTGTATTTATTCTATTTGTGTGGATGTGCCACTGTAATGACTGAGTGTGTAACCGATTCCATTGTTAACAGACAGATGGGGGA
The DNA here is from genome assembly GCF_040206685.1 of Ascaphus truei. Classification (NCBI taxonomy): domain Eukaryota; kingdom Metazoa; phylum Chordata; class Amphibia; order Anura; family Ascaphidae; genus Ascaphus; species Ascaphus truei. The sequence goes on along the minus strand of NC_134492.1, from coordinate 18,181,369 downwards.
CATGCTGTTTGCCTATCTCTTCCTGTGAAGATTGGCCTCATCAACCTTATGGAAATGAATTTACAACATTTACAGGTTTATTTCATTCTAAGAAATAAAATATACAAAATAAAACCAGATCCGAGTTCATTCTAAAAGGTGTTAATTGGAGACATAGCAGATTGATGGAATACTTTGGAATTAATAACCCCCTTCCACCACCATCATCTATATACGTTGCTTTTACTTTCAGTTGTTCATCCATGATACTTACTTTATTGTGAAACCCTTCAGCTTTGGGGGAAATGGTGATGTAAACACATTTTTTACATGTCCACTCGTATTTTCAAGATACTCCTTTATATTGCGGCTTGATCACCACATCTCTGGAATTGTTCCAATTCCCTATTTGACCGGTGAAAAAGCAACGGGTTTTATGTATTCCAAGATAATGGAAGATAATGTTATTGTGCTTTACTCAGTTACAGTTTTGAGAGAAAGTTTGCACATCTGTAAAACATACATACAGCGCTTTTAGCGCAGAAAACGCGTCCAACATGCTGCACTGCAGGATCCTTTAGTGCTGAAATGGTTACATGATGGAACCACCTGAAACCTAAAGACTTTCAAATGACAGAGAACCTGTTACATCCAAAAAGTATGTCAACATAAAATATACTGTACCATTGATACTGCTTTTGCTAAACGCTAGTTAAGAAATAAAGACTTGCACTTATTTATATTGTATTATATGTCTTTATTAATATAGCGCCAAAAGTGTACTCAGCGCTTCACAAAGAATACAGCACAGGGTATTATAATAATACAATAAGTGCAGCAAAATCAGACAATAGGAAAGGAAATCCCTGCCCCGAAGAGCTTACAATCTAAGAGGTTTGATGGGGAAAAAACAAAGGCACAGAAGTGCACCAAGGGTAAAGATGTATTCAAAAATACAATAACAAATGCAAGTAGTAACTTACATGTAAAATAAGGTATTCCAGTAGTGAAGGTTCAGAATCGTCTGGCACAAGCTGTTACGAGACCCAGAGGTAGACGCCGAGCTCACAGATCTGTCCCGCGCGCTGGGACCAACTGGCTCTGCAGTACTCCGATGTTACTTCTGGGTTGCGTCCTAGTTGTGGGACTAGTTCAGAAGTGTTTAGTGACTCACAGAATCATACTACATTATTTTTATTTTACATGGATAAATGAATGGTCCCCTCCCAATATGTGATATTTTATTGCACCACACAACTGGTTCTATGTTGTGAAGCCTCCAAAGTATGAATTTCAGTTTCAGGAATAACCGCACATCAGAGCCTTGTGTCAAATTAGGTGGATTTTGACATAATATGATATTATATGCAAGAATAACAGCCCAACGTTTCGCAGAATAAACTCTCATTGTCAGGTCTACAGCAATTGAACAATTTAAGCAGAATAATGCTAAAGATGAATAATGCATGGGAAGATATTGCTTTAAAATTCGTTCAGCCCAAATCTTCTCTGATGTGTAAATTCTGGTTAACACTGGTAAATAGAAGCAGACAGTCATACAGTCATTTCAAAGCTGCATGCTGTAACTATTATCATAAAGTAATTTTGTTCATGAAAAAAAAAGGCAGCATTGAGCTTTTCCTGAAGAAACATCAAATAACACAAACTTCACTTTTGAATGAAAGATCCAAGGTCACGTTAATACTGTATATGTTTGCTTTGGACTTAAGCAATAATTGCAGTAAATGTGTCTGCTTCTAAATTACAGGAAGATGGAATCTGAAAAAGAAAGAAGTTTCAGCGAGAATATCAGTTAATCAACAAGTGAAAGCTAATCAATTTAAAACAGTGCTGGGTTACAGGATTTTTCCCATGAAAGAGTTTGCTCCATTTACAGTAAGCTATAGATTGCGTAACAGGTTGCAAGGAAATAAAGGTTAAAGGTTTAGGGATTATTATTTAACATTACGGTGTTACAATAAAAACTCTAACAGCTGCAAATTAATCAATATATGCACTGTGTTTGATTATGGTCTTCATAATTAGGTTCACAAGCTTACATTTTCATGTCTTTTAAATATATCTAAACTGCTGTAAGTAAAATGTCACCTAGCTACGTTACTTTACTTATACGGCAGGCATATGCTTAAAGGGGCCCATGTTAAAATGGACACGAAGTTAAAGGTCACATTTGTGTGCTCATTTGCATGTCATTACCCAGAATCCCTGGCTGCAGTGGAAGTGGAACTGCATGTTAAGAGATAAGAGGGGAAAGCAGGGATGCAGACCTCTCTGAGATGTGAATGTGCTCACAAGTGATATTTTTTTTTGCTGTACTTACAGTACTCACAGTTCCAATGCAGTATGTGTTGCTAAAAGATACTGTACTACAATGTTTAAAGAATAAAGAGTTATACTGTACAAATATATAACATGGTTTTAATTTTCTACAACTCTAATAAACCTTGGTTTGGTGCTTAAAACAAAATCGTATTAAATGTATGGTGTAACAATTTCCAGTGGCGTAAAAACAGTGGTATAAATCTTTGTCAGTGTTCCCCTTTCCCCTTGAAAGGAAGTCGTGTAAGTGATTAATAGTATACAAACAGCGGTGTTATAGGGAGCTGCAGTAAATTGTGTTATAACTTCCTTTCCTTGAATGGTATATTCATTCAGCCTGCCCATGGAAACTCACTAAAAGTGAACTTGTCCTTCTAATGTGTCTTCTTGCCATTGGGGAACTGTTAGCTAAGCAATTTAACACAAGGTGATAAAGGGAAGCTTTGGGGAACTAATGATTCAATAACAGTTTTACTTTTAGAAATTCACATCAAAAGCTAACTTCTTAAAAAATAGACCGTTTCTTTATTGTTGTGTTTTCTTATCTCTCCTTGCAAATCATATGAAAACAATTATTCATTAGGCAACAGAATAATCATTTTCGGGGGTAATGCCAGGTACCATCTAAAATTGTGCAGAATGCTCAAAATAAATACATAGAAATCAATGCGTATATTGAAACAAGGTTTGTTAAAATGTGAGGTCAGTGCCAAAACATATTCCATTTGAAGCTGAGTTTTATTGATTGCGGGCTCTATGTTTCAAGGTCAAATCGGTGCAATTTTGAGGCAAAATAATTGCCCCAGATGTACGAAAGAAAGAAAGCCTATTAAATTTAAATATGATTTTTTTCTTTAATAAATCTAGAAATGTTTGTTTCCCCTAGAATGTCAGCAATTTTGCCCCACTACATAGATCACTGCATGTTAATCAGGCTTAGGGGGTGAAGGGAGAAGGTTAACTCCTGAAAAATTAAACATATTTTGTTCATAAGAAATAAAAAGGTATCATGCATTATTTTCATTATTTAAGCCTTTTTTATTTTGAATATCAGTCTTAGCAGCTGTGCGACATTCTTTTTTTAATCTATTGTACCATGTTACCTTTTATTGTTCAATTTAACCAGTCCCAGTGACACAAATTGGACCAAGTTGTAACACAAGTTGGTAGAACAGCTAGCACTCTGTGAGCTTGAACTGATGCCTTAATATTTATTTCCATAAAAAACAGGTTAATTTGCATGTGAAATATATATAAAACTATAGACGTTAAATTCAGTACTTGTTACAACAAAAACATACTCTTTAGTGCAAAATTAATTCTATTCTAAGCTTTTGCAAATTTACCTATACTACAGACACACCATATGAGTGAGTTCCTTTAATTAAATTACATTTCATTTAAAGAGCATTCATTTAAAAAAATATATACTACACTTTCATATACTTTCACAGAACACCCTCCTACTGTCTCTTTACGTTCTTCCTACCTACCAATTAGATTGTAAGCTCTTTGGAGTAGGGACTCCTTTTTCTAAATATTACTTTTATGTCTGAAGCACTTTTTCCCATGATCTGTTATTTATATGATTGTCACATGTATTACTACTGTGAAGCGCTATGTACATTAATGGCGCTATATACATATATGAAGGGTGAAAAGGGTATGAAGGGTGAAAATCATCAAGAAGCGCAAATCATGTGGAAAATAAAGAAAGACAACAAACTTATGGTGCAGTATTGTGTGAACTTTGTGTGATAAATGGCTGTGGTTAGGTGCTCAGAATACTCACAAACGTGAGAAGTACGCAGGCATATAAAGGTATCTTTAACCCATGGGATGAGGCCAATTAGTTGGATAGGAACCGCACTGCTAATCAGGTATACTGTAGCGCTCTGGTACACTTGCGTCCCCTTAGAAATAAAATGAACCGGACATAGTGCAGACTGTACATAGAATATTTATAAAAACAAGCAAAATCCAATCAACTCACATGGTGATGGAAAGAAACAAGCGTGTAGATCACAAAGTGGATCTCTGCAAGACCGGGAGAGTGGTATCTCTGCTTTTCCTCTGTTCAGCTATGCGTGTCACGGATGCATCTCACCGAGGACCGGAAGTGACGTCATCCGCTCTCAGAGGCTCCGGTTTCGTCTCAGGGCATCACTCTACGCGTTTCACCTTGTAGGTTTCTTCAGCTATATACATATATACATACATTAACCAATATTGTCAAGTTCAATTTGGAGGAAGAGATTGTATTGTATGTAATAGCATGTCTTATTTCTGTTCCTTTTTGAGTTCAAATAGTTTATTTGTATATCCTGTTGTGATACTTGGCAATAACATGTAAAGGATTATTGCACAGACATCAGAATGGCAAAAATACAGTATCTGTCATTTTCAACATTTGTGTTAATTCTTCATTTTTACTGTGTTCTTTATTGGATACATGTTATTTATAAGGGGCCTCTAAAATACTGTATGACCCTTGTACCTTCGACTCTCTCCCATTCCGTTTAATAACCCATCCAAAAAAAACTTGGTTGGGTACAAATGGCCAAAACCTTTTTATTAAACATAAACAGCAACCTCCTGGACCTGGTCAGCAAGTAGTTCCAACCAGTGACCATGCTTACACTCACCACTGCTACACGAGCCAGTGAGCACTCGTGGTTCATACCCTGGGGTTCGTCCAAGGAGTTCACCCTTAAGCCCGCAGCATGTGATCCTTACCCATGAGTGTATCCTGTTGGATCCCTCACATTCCACCAATTTATACACCTGGGCAAAACTGACCAGTCCGCACCCTCCAGCTGTGACAAACGTAACACCACCACCAACACCTTTAACCATACTCTCATTTCTTTCAAAGCATAACATGTTACAAGACAACCACATTAATAAACACAAACCTAATATTAACCCATAAACCTGAAACCTGAAGGGAACTTTTAGGGAGGTGGTCAGATTATGAGAGACAGCAGCCCTTTAAATAAACTAGCCCTCCTTCATCCTCCTCCCGCGCCCCAAGCATCACTCTCAGGCCAAGGGTTATGTTGCCCTTCACCTGGTGGTCAGGGCTTTCTTTAAGTTACATCTATATTCATAGGACTTGGGATTTAGAAAATATTCTATGAGCAATTTAAATGCATATTACAACAGTTAGTGCAGATCCTTATTGTTGTAGTATGAAGGAAATACTTGTTGTTACACACAGCTTATATATCTGTTACTGTGTAGTCGTCACCGAAGTTATTTGAGAATGAGTTGAATATGATGTGCATCCTGAGGTGGGAATGAGACTATGCAGCAATGCAAAGTGACTTACAACTGGTAGTAAAACAAGTTCTTTACATTGGTTAGGTGACTGTCAGCAATAGTTTAAATGAGCTTGGTGTTCCCTGCTCGAACAGCCTTTAGCCCATGCAGTTGTAATGCAGCTTCCCATCAATTTCACTATCTTTGGGTGAGTACTGTAAAATAGTTCTGAAAATAAACTTTAGTATGAATTAGACTAATGGCATAAGATAATTGGATGCAAAATGGTATACAGTTGTCCTACGTATGCATACGGAGAGTAAAATATTGTTATCATATTTTAATTACTGTATTTAATCACCAGAAGAATTTGTAAGAGGGACAGAGTTAATCAGAACCAGAATGTTTGCAGATATCACTGAATTAAGAACACATTTCAATCCAAGCAGAAGAAGTGTTTCTTCCTATTCCATTGGGGGTAAACACTTTTCCACATAATGTTTCACTCCTCTGATCTAATTCCTCGAAATCTGTTTAGGCGAGTACATGTGTGGTGGTGTCTGTGTTTCATTTCATGGGGAACATTTAATAAGTCAGACTTAATTCCTTTATCACTGGGTTTTGGGAAACTGTGAAATCCTTAGGAAAGAGACAATCCAATAGTAACAAGACTCTTCCAATGCCCTCTTCCCATGAATCATGTACATGAAATATCATTAGTTTAATGCTAAAAAGATGTATTAACCCATTTAAAGGGGCAATCCTTCCTAGGACTAAACCATCAAAATCTGTTTCCTGGAATTTGCGGAGCTTTAAATAAAAAATAAGTTCCGCAGTGTAAAATCCGTTGACGGATGGTTCCAGTTTAAATCCATGTGGATTAATCCAAAACCGCCATTGAGTACAATCCGTACGAAGTTTTAAGAATCCAATCCGTGGAACCCACAATCCGTTGGCGGATTTTAGAAATCCGCACACGGATTTCAGAATCCACGGATTGGATGCTTAAAAGTCTGCCAATGGATTGCGGGATGCGCCATGTGGTTTGTCAAGGATAAAAAAAGAAAAAATCAGGATAAGACGAAATTGACCTTTTTGAGACTAATTTGCAGAAATTCACGGACCAAAGGAACCAACGAATCAGAGGCAGATCCCATCTCTACCTAGGACCAAAGTGAACTAATTCCAGTGACATCTTTAAGGGGTCTCACCTGGTTAATTGATACTTTTTTTTAACCACAATCTGACACCTAAGTATTTTTTATTTATTTTTAGTTAGACTTTGAAGGAACTACAACTAACTAAAAAACATTCTCTATCAGCGCTCGATCCAATAAATAATATGTGAAATAATGTGAATGCACTAAAGCAAATTAATGATAAGTGCAAATACAATTGCAGCCAAGGGGACAACAAACAATAGACAGTTCCAAATCTAATTAACAAAATACATATACAAAATCAGTGTCCCCGGCGCTAGAAGGTTGATGACCACAATACCATATCCCAAAGACAGTCCTGGTAGTTGAGTAATTGCACCAACAGAAGTTCTGATTGTAATGATTAATCCTCAAAAAATCAATTCCAGGTGGTTTCTGTAATTACAAAAGAACAAAGACACACCATTGAGCAGTATTGAAGACCACAAAGCCCTAACCAAGAAATGGGAAACACCCCCACTTACAAGATATATTCTTGTTGGTTCAGGGGAGAGAATCTGTTACAGGCTCCTTCTCCACCTCGATATCCACAGACCCCACGTGGTTCACAAGATGAATCTCTTTGCACTGGAAGGCGCCCTCGCGGGAGCAGCATACACCGCAACAGCCAATTTGCAAAGAAAATAAAAACAGCCTAGTGTACTACGCACATACACTTTAATAGCAATATAAAAAGCCGCACTGCTCACACTTACAATATGTAAGGGCAAAGGGTGCCACTTACGAATGCCGTCCGCAACCTGTATCCAGCTGGGTAGGAAGTGAGACACACACAGTCACGCGCCGATTCTGTTGGTGCAATTACTCAACTACCAGGACTGTCACTCCATCCAGGACTGACTTTGGGATATGGTATTGTGGTCATCAACCTTCTAGTGCAGGGGACACTGATTTTGTATGTGTAGACTTTGAAGGAGTTTGATTTTCTCTAGCTGCTCCCTTTTGTCCGATGTCACTGTGTGATGTCACTGTGTGATGTCACTGTGTGATGTCACTGTGTGATGTCACTATGTGATCAGCAAGTACTTGTACAGGCAGTCTCCCCTCCCCACCTCCCCTTAATGTTTATGGGTAACGAAAACACTTGATTGACCACACTTCCCCATTCAGAGGCTCCTAAGAAATTCAACTGGCTGACTATGTGCATCTTTAAAGGTGTAGTGGTCAGCAATAGAGCCGAGCAATGCCTTCCTGGCCCCTTTGAATGTATTGTGAGGTGTCCTTTAGCTCCGGATGGTGCCTTTTACCAGAAGACTAATTAGTAAATATGGGTTTTTGCTGCAGGGTCCAGTAACAAACTGCAATGCAATCAGCATTAAAACACAATGACAACGTTTATTTATCGTTTTCATATTCCAAGGATCTCTCTAATTTCACCTGTCAGACAGGTTTAGTCATCAGCTACAGACAAGGAGCTACAGGACAGATTTTTAACGGTCACCTTCAGAACAATTTATAAAGGCATATTGCAGAATTCATCAAATATAAGCTGAATTAAAGGGAAACTGGTAGAAATTCAGAAGAATGTTGTTGAGCAGAGAGGAGTGCTGCGGGTGGAGAACGTTTGTGGAAGTTAGGCCCAACTTCTGCACGGGCCAAACCTCCTGTCTAGGCCAGCTGGGCCCCCTAGAGGCGCTGGACCTGAGACACTTGTCCTGGCTCTCCCACTCTCCCGCCCCCTGTTGGGAGCCGTGAGGATTACTGCAATGATGCAACAGGCAACAACAAAACCATAGAGAAGCTAAAATATGAGTTTTTGTCAGGTCCCCTGCAACAACACTAAATGTGTCAAATAAAATATTTCTGACTGTCAGTGAGACACCACAATAATAGAAAGCACTCACATTTAGTAATGTTACTGCTCACACGTGGACCGGCTCTTCAATCATCCTGCGTAACTAGACAGAAGAGTCTCAGCTTCCAAGACCACTATTATAAAACTTCAAATGCGTCTTCATATCAAAAAAAGATATAAATTAAAGTTTTTCCAAAAATAGTACCAGGGGGGGCCCAAAAAGTTCAAATATTTTTTTTTTATTAGAAAGACGTAACAACTCCATAAGGAGGACGTCCGCCTGACCAGTTTTCGGCGTCCACGCGCCGCCATTGTTAAGAGCTTTGCGGCTGAACATTTCTATTTCTTCGCAAACCCGGGAAAGTTAGTTGAACTCTTTTGTTATTCAAAAGCCGTGCAAAAGCTTTGCAATTCCGCCTAAATCCGTTTTTTGTTGCGAAGTCATTGGGGGGCGGGGGGTGCTCCGTTAGCTTCACTTTTCAGCAAATGTTCACTTTCGTCTCGTCACATTTTTGCATAATTAACAAGCTTTTGCCTTCGATTAGTCAAATTTTCGCATACCCCAATAAAAATAAATAAATATATAAATAGGGGCAACTTTCTTCAAACTTAGAGGAATTCACAAAAAGTCAAACCTGCAAAGAAACGTCATTTTTGGAGCGGATTCAAATTTGGTGAAAAGTTGGCCCATCTCTACCAGGTACGTCATAAGGTGCGTTTCAAAGGTTAAAGGGCATCTTCCAGAGATCTGTGACCATCATTCTCACTTTAGCCTACACAGACCAGCTGGACAGATCCAACACTACCCACAAATACTAGATCTAACCCTAAATCCTACAGAGTGGGCTATAGTTGAAAATGCCAAATAATTAAGAAATCCCAATGACTGAACAGTAGAATAGTTGAGTTGCTTTGCTAACCCTGAACTGCTAAACAGTATCCACATGGAAGATTTTGTTTTTCATTCACTGTGTAGAAATTGGAAACCTTTTGGTTCTAAACTACGAGTCTGTGTATATTCCAGAATCAGTATTCCCTTGTGAATATACATTTCTGGCAAACTGAGTTCTTAAATGTCACTTCTCCAGTTACATTCTCACAGGTTAGTTTTTATGCAAAACCAGATTTTTAGATCCATGTAGCTGGTACTGGGCTAAAACTTAATGCATTGCAGGTGCTGTGTGAGGCTTTGGGCTCCTCTATTAAACTGATTCCAGATGTGCACCTACCATGGCTAGGCATGAATAAAAATATCTTCTTATTAATCTGCAAACTATCACAAAATATCAATGTATCAATGTAAATCCCCAACGTGAAATAAAAAGGAACATTTAGTTATAACCTGAAAACAAACAGTTGAACTGAAGGGTTTTCATAGGTTACAAAGTGGACACTGACATACTGTAATGAGCGTATTCACTGTGAAAAGTTGTGATATGTTCAAAGGGTAGTGTATTGTGCTCAAAAGAACCACTGAGCAGGATGAAGCTCCCCAGCTGGAACACTGAACATGCACAATGGTATCATCTGTGATGTCGAGAATGCATCTCAATTTAGTTTGCTTTCTCAAGCCGAAACAATTGTGTCCCCTTTATAACTGAAGTTTCATTTGTGTAATCATTTTATTTCAATTATTCTTTGTGGAAATTGCTACTAAAGGGTCCCTTAGACTGCCAGTCACAGCATTTCTATAATTGATCTTGAGTACACGTGTTGGGACTGCCTGGGAGCTTACAAAGGCTAGCACATCCAATGGGATTTCTCCCATTGAATCAACAAATGCAGGACGCTGTCAGCTGGGCTTAATGTGAGGGAATGGCAGGCAAGTTAATACTGTACATGTTGCAACTCGCTTTGGGAAACTTGGGCTTGTTTTATAGTTGGCGCACGCGCTTGTGCGAACACTCGTGCACGTGACGCACACTTTTTGTGTGTACGGGTCCGTGCTGCTGTGAGCAACAGGTATGAAGTGGTCTGTGTGTTTGTGTGTCACTGGGGAAGCTGTGTGTGTGTGTGTGTGTGTGTGTGTGTGTGTGTGTGTGTGTGTGTTTGTGTGTCACGGGGGAAGCTGTGTGTGTGTGTGTGTGTGTGAAAGTTAATTATTTATTATATAATATTTTTTAAATAAAAAAAAGATGTAAGAATAAATAATTTATTACATTGTGCAACTTTGATAAATATATTTACACACATACACACATTTCAGCGGCAGTAGCGGTGCGAAAACATTCTTTTCAGAGTCTTCCCCCGATTGGCCGGCTCAATGCTCACTGCCGTGTGCGTCCCTAGTATAGGATGGCTGGCTATCCACAGCCATCTGTAAGTGCCACGTGCACGGCGGAACAAGCGCACCCACTATATTATGGGCCTTAGATGCCACGTGAATAAGTGAACAAAAAACAACCTAATATTAATTTATTCAATAATATGTGAAAGGGGAAAATGTGTATATGTGAATTATGTGTTTTTGTATAACATAAATAAATGTATAATGTACAAAAAATATAAAATAATACATATAGTGTTAAGTGTATGTATTTAATTGCCCCCAGAATTCTGCATATGCTGAGAAAAGCAGACAATAATAAACACACAATAATAAACACAAATGATTGCATTCATAATTAAGACATAGTTAATATAATAAATACTAAAATTGGTAGGAATGACACAATATCTGTAAATATAAATGTTGCCCATTAACCACTTGTAAGTAAACTACAGTTCATGAGTATTGAAACTGTACCCGCTATAAAAAGATTAGGGAACAGAGACCTCCGGTTGACTAAACATGAACAATTTTGGATATATACATTCAAGTCCAAATGTCCTGGAGGTCTAAATGACTACATTGAATTAATACCATTTTGCAAGAAATCTCTCTCACTCTTGTCAAACTTTTGTTTTTTGCTGAATCTTTTGTGTTAACATTTTTATTTACAGATATTGTGTCATTCCTACCAATTTTATTATTTATTATATTAACTATTTCTTAATTATGAATGTAATCATTTGTGTTTATTATTGTGTGTTTATTATTGTCTGCTTTTCTCAGCATATGCAGAATTCTGGGGGCAATTAAATACATACACTTAACACTATATGTATTATTTTATATTTTTTGTACATTATACATTTATTTATGTTATTCAAAAAACACATAATTCACAGATACACATTTTCACCTTTCACATATTATTGAATAAATTACTATTCATATATGCACTATTTATATTGGCCATAATATTATATTGGTTTTTGGTCACTTATTCACATGCACACTAAGGGCCTCATGCAGTAAGCAGCGGAAAGGCAATTCTCGCCACTTTCCCGCCAAAAATGCCAATCCCTATTCAGTAAGGGGCGAGAAAGTGGCGAGAATCAAAAAAACGCCAGTTTGGTTTGGTTGGCGAGAAGGCACTTTCCGCCTAAAAATGAAACATTTTCCGCCACGCTGTATTCTAGTAGTGGCGAGTAGCTTAGCGGAGCTATTCGCCACTCTAGAATGGCGTTTTGCTGGCGAATCAGCCACGCAAGAAAAAGATGGCAAGTTGCTGGTGAGAGGCTGCGGATGAGCGGCGGATCGGCACTTAGAAAAATTTCTGGCCTTATTCATGGCTAGGATTGATGCCGGGTGTCTCGTGAGCTGATACCATTAATACCAGCACCGGAGCCCCCCGGCATGCATCTGAGGCAGGAAAAATGCATTTTAAGGTCACTACATTACCCTAGCGGCTAACTGCTAAGGCAATGAAGGGGTTAAACAGCCGTGACAGTTTTATTGTGGGTAGCGGGGGTGGGTGAAGGGGGTATTTGGCCCTTGTTGTTTGTTTAGGGCTTGCGGGGGGTTGCGGGTGCACTTAACCCCTTCAGGACCGTAGCAGTTAATACCGCTAGGGTCCTGAAAGGGTTAAGGCCTCCCGCTACCCACCCGCAAGCCCTAAACAAACCACCGTTGGGGCTAATACCACCTTCACCCACCCCCGCTACCCACAATAAAAAGAAAACACACACAACAGCCCCACACTAACTAAAGATATATATATATATATATATAAATATATATATATGACCCCAACAACACCTATACCCCCTAACATACAGTATAGTAATGGCACAATGACTATTATCCACAAATGGATAATAGTGCATGTGTCCATTTAAAATACATACAGAACAATAAAGACATTAAATACATATAGCACTCACCCACGTGCGGCTGCCACGATGAAGGCCATCCTCATCTTCATCCTGCCCATGCCCCATCCGCTTCTGCAAAACAGACATAAGAATAAAAACATCCAATGTAATGTCCCCTAACCCCTTAATCACCAAAGCGTTTATTAACCGCTACAGTCATTAAGGGGTTAACCCACCATCACCCACATACCCTCCCCCACTAACCCCCCCAGCCCCTGAGGCCTAACCATCCTCACCCACTACCCACAAGGGAGTCCTACCACATACCCTTGGGGCCAATACCCCCTCCCCCCAGCACATACAGTACAATAATGTGCCAAATAACTATTATCCACATAGGGATAATACATTATTTGGCCATTATTAAACACATTAAATACCATAGTAAAATAAACAAAATTCTACTAACCTCTTCAATAAGAAGGTCCCGTCGCCAGCATCATCATTGTGTTCCGTTGCCAAAATAATAAATAGCCAATACATTTCAATGACATTCACATATCAATGAACAGAACAGGATAATTGTGATGCATCAAAATTGGTCAAAATTCCTCCATAGCATATACAGATGATACTGGATAACAATAGAAAGTCCATGAGTAATATGGCAATTTGTCAGGTACGGGCTAGGAGTCTAGTGGGGTCCACTTGACCTCCACAACTAAAACACCATATCAGCCCCCCCTAGTAACAAATATAGAATAAACGGAGGCACTGGTAACCATATAAATGTATGTGGGGGCACTATGGCCCTTTACCTTAGTGCTTGCAGGACTTCTAGATATCCAGGGCGTGCAGTTCATCCAGGTAAATAGCCAGCAAGAAGAGAGGTGAAGATGTGTAGCACTGCCTCGGTTTCCAACTCCCAATGAGACCGGAAAAATTAATAAGGTGAGCACTCAATTGAGCAACAGGTCAGGTTTATTGCAGGGTGGTGCAGCAAAAGGACAACAGAGCAACACGAACGCACCTACGCGTTTCGTGCACTAAGCACTTTATCACCTTTATCACCTTCTAGTACCATGTGACAGGCTTTCAATGACGTCATATCCGTTCTTCCCCAAGCCTCTGTCACATGGTCTACTAGAGCCAATCAGAGTTGGGATGGAGTTCACACGCACTGATTGGCTGCCGTACCATGTGAGGCTGGCCATGTTTCTTTTAATGACGTCACCTTAAAGGCAATTGAAGCAAAGCCATTCTGATTGGCTGTGCTTTCATTGCCTTTAAGTGACGTCATCATTTTTATTTTTATCGGTCAAAACACATGGTTTTCGCGGCCCAATCAGGGGATACCGGCACCTCATAAAGGGGCCTGTATCTCGGGAAGCAGGGGGTCCCTGGACCTGAAACCAATGCGGTTCAGCTCCGGAGACCCCCTGCACATGTACACTATAAATAAAAATGGTTTTCAAAATAATTTTTTATGTGCTGATGTTTGCGCCGAGAGAGCAGCGGATCTCTCTCTGCTGCAAACACATCTCGGCAGGGGACGGCTTCTCGGCAGTTTCTCGTCAGGCAGCCGTCTCGCCACCGGTTACTAGCCATTTTATCAAATGGTGGTGGCTAATTCATTCGCCAGGGATTCGCCCCTTACAGCATACAGCGAGTTTAACACGCCAAAAACATGGCTAATTGCTAAACTGGCTAATGCATTTTTCCGCTGCTTACTGCATGAGGCCCTAAGTTTCACAAAGCGAGTTGCAGCATGTACAGTATTAACTTGCCTGCCACTCCCACACATTAACCCCAGCCGACAGCGTCCTGCATCTGTTGAGTTGATTTAATGGGAGAAATCCCATTGGATGTGCTAGCCTTTGTAAGCTCCCAGTCAGTCCTGATGAAGTACGTTGTGCGAAACATGTAGGGGTCATGAGGGGCTGCTGTGGAGCGTCCATGAGCTGAGAGGTGTACCGGTGGAGACAGGAGAATGTGACCAACGGGGCATCGGTCCGGATCCCTTTGGATCCCACCTCCGGATCTCCCGGTTATACCTCAACAGCCTTTTAGCTAGATTGTAAGTTAATTTTTTCTCTATATTGTTTGATTATTGTCACTGTTATCCACATTTGTGGAATATTTTTAATGATATACATTTATATTACCTATACTTAGTGCGCCCTCTCCGTTTTTCTTTGTGTCTTAGTACCCAGAATACTGTAAGTTAACTTAAACTCCCATATTCTACCTGAATATGTATTCATATGTATGGTTCCAACACTGCCCCAAATGAATTTTCTGTTTGAAGTTGAAGGCTATTGTAGTATGAACCTGCTGTGCCATGCTGTGCCATGCTGTGCCATGCTGTACCATGGTGTGCCATGCTGTGCCATGCTGTACCCTAAGTAAATGCCATTCTGATTCCTCTGACTATGCGCTTTAACATACAGTGCCTTCCTGCTTTATCAAGTCCACACCCCAATGAACCCCTATACGGATTCTGCAAATTAATAGTTGCACACTGCTCTGGCACTGAAGATGGTAAATACCCATGTAATAACAAATGTCCAAAGTCGTGTTAATCTGTAACTTAATTATTTACAGAAAGGTACAATTTGTCATAACAAGATGGTTAACGGCCCTTCAACCGGTCAACTCAGATTTGTGAATTTGGCAGAAATCAAGCACTTTATACTGTATATACAAAGCATAAGCTAAATCATCAATCAGGCTTACATATTTGCACAGCAAGAATTCCAGGAATTACTGTATATACGTTTTTGCTAAATCTGGTGCATATGATGGCGAGTCAGTGCCAGTTATTACACTGCATTCTCCAGTTTCTGCACAACAAATCATCTTTCAAAGAAATTAGACTCCATTACATTATCCTCCACTTGGACCAAAGCAGCAAATAAGCTATCTGGAATAAGATATGCTCACAAAGCTGTATCTGGAAGGGTGTTCCCAAAGTATTTTTTTTAGTAGTTCTAAAAATCCATAGACACTTCTATAAGTACATTATAATGTTACATACCCAAAAGCATTATTGGTTCACCTCTAGTGCTAGTCTGCAGTCATAGCATAGCAATCAACCCTTTCACTGCCTGAAGGCCTCACATTGAGTGCGTTTCTGTCGTCTATGGCAGAGAAAGTGTTAAAACTCTACTGTATATCAAGGATGTGCACTTTCACTGGTGGTTCGGTATTGATCTTGGTTCTAAAACAAAGGGTATTTTAGTTTTTTTTAATGCGGTTTGGGATCTAACACTTTTTTTTGTTTTGGCTTTGCCACTTGTGTTTGGTTTTGGATTTAATTTGGGATTTAAAAAACAAAACTTTAATACAAAGACATACAGAATATAAATATATATATATATATATATATATATATATATATATATATATATATATATATATATACACACATACACACATACACATACACATACCCATACACACACACACACACACACACACAAACACGTACTGTATATATACAATATGTATGAAGTTGGGGGGAAAGAGTTGGTGACGTGGGGAGGAGAAGAGAGTTAGGGGAGAGGGTGGTATGGGGGGGAAGAGTGGAAATAGGTATGGAGGGTCCATACTGTACCTCCTCCAGTCGACACCGGCATCTAGCGACAAGGGAACCCTTCACCGCAGCCGCTCTGCTGCTCCTCCACTGGAAACTCAGCCGCCAGCCGTTCCGCCAATAAGGTAAGTACATTAAGATGTTTTAGGGGTTAGGGTAGGGTGTTAAAAATAGGGGTTTTAGGGTAAGGGGTAAGGTTTTAAGGGTATGGAATTAGGGTACAATATTTAAGGTAAAGGGTTAAGATTTTTAGGGTACAGGGTAGCGTTACTATTAGGGGTTAAGATTAGGGGTTTTTAGGGTAAGGGCTAAGGTTACGGGCTTACCTTGGTGGCAAATCAGATTGTGAGAACTAGTACATATCAATTAGCACTCAATTATAAAAAAAGAAAAACGTACATATGGCTCAATCAACAAATGGCCTTATAAAAATGATTATATAATATAACCAACATAAATAAGAGTATTCCGCTGAAAAAAAAAAAAGTGTGCACACTAGAAATATGTTAAATAACAATATCTAGAGTGAGACGTGTAAGTAGGATAAAAACATGCCAGGGGAATGTATTCAGTTTCTTACTTTTTTCTTGTCTTTCAGAGCTCCTCCAAGAAGTACCTGTATCCTCTGTACCTCTGCTTGTTATCGGCATTCCCCTCTCACCATGGGAAGAGGGTGTCCCCTGCGCCAGGGGGGCTCAACTCTATTTCTCAAACCCCTCAACAAAATTGTTATTTTATATTATTCTATAACCATTTTATAAGACATCCTGCTGATTGAGCCACATGTACTGTTTTATTTAATAGCTCTATTGCCACGACTGAGTGTTAACTCAAGTTGTTTTTGTAACATGTTACAGTTTATACTGTGGGTTGTATAGTTTGGTTAGTGTGCTTACTGGGAATTCTGTGCCCCTGGCATAGACAGGGACGCTGGTCAATGAAGTGGGATTGACACCTTTTATGAGTCATGGATTTACTCTTAGGTGGGTCCCCTCAAAGTCTGGTTGGTGGCAACACTACCCCCTAGTGAGTTTAGGTTAGCACTGTTACCTTCAATGCACTGTGATTTATTTAAACATTACTGTGTGAAATCATTCAGATTTTCACAGGCCTTGTGAAAAACAAAAGACACCCAGCTAGCTAATACAGAGTCTAAAATCACTATATGATCCAAAAATATACACAAACATGATGGTTTAAAATGTGCAGATGCCAAACAAGAGTTTTATTACAATAGCCCATTTTGGGTTGTTTTCACATTTTTCTAATACATTTGTTGCCATCAAACAAAATGAACCGCAAATAGCTGGAGAATAATTGTAGATGAAATGCACATGTTGACTATAATCCACACATACACACAAACACATTTATGTGTATGTGTGTGTGTGTGTGTGTGTGTGTGTGTGTGTATATAACACCAACATGTGCATCTTATCTGGCAGAAATTTATAGAGTTAGATTCTATGGAGATTGGCTTTTATTGTCTGCATGAAGTTTAATCCTTCTCTGGGCGATTGCCAGTGGACACAGTTTAATTTAATTTGACGGCAGTGTATTGGATGTGGATCCAATATTCTAAACAGAAAATTAACTTAAACATTGAAACTATTCAAACCCAATGTGCATAAACTTGTGAGTCAAATAATGTTCTACAGTAGTTTGGCAAAATTGAAATATTTAAGCAGTAGGTTAGCAGGAGAAACTGTTTAAATTCAAGCACTCTTCACTAAGTAAACTATATGTACCTCAAATAAGATTCATTTAAAGGTAGCACAAATGTTTTAAGCATATTATATGCTTTCACAATGCAACACACCTCTGATAAGATGTGATAAATCCCTTATAACCAGCATTGGAAAAGCATTGTTAGTGTTCTAAAACTGAAATATTCCCAGGGGTACAGTACAGAATTCCAGGTCATATGAAGCATCCAACAGCCATAATTATTTTTATTATCGTTTGTTTGTAAAGTGCCAACGCATACCGCAGCGCGGTACAATGGGGGTACAGAGTAATGTTAATTACATCAACAGAGTTATGAATGGTGTATTGTCTGAAGAAAGGACTTGATAGTCCTGAAACGTTACTATGTGTATATACCTGCTCTGATGCCTTCATACTGTACAGCAGAAGTTAATTTAACTCAACCAAAGTCTTCTGTATGCTTCATCTATTACCAATACCTTCTCATATCAACAGAGTTCCATACTAAATAAAAACAAACAAGCGCAAACAGATACAGAAAGTAATGAGGGATCTGCTCGTGAGAAGCTTACACTTACTACAAGGAATGAGGGACAATGTTGAAAGAAAAGGTAAAGTAGCTGCTCATTGTGGGATGATTATACCTGAGAATGGAATATGGTCCAGCCACACAGCCGATCCTATTAAGGTTTGAGGGTGTTAGATAGCAGGGAGTTTGGTCCAGCTGCACAGCTGGCCCCGATAGGGTTGGCATAGGTTACCTTGAAAAAGTACGTTTCGGGGAGTTTTAAAATGTGTGAAAACTGGGGGAGAGTCTGATGGTACATGGTAGGGAATTCCAGAGAGAGGGGGCAGCAGGGCAGCACGGGAGAAGTCATGTAGGCGGGCGTGAGAGGTGGTAATAAGGCAGGAAGAGAGGCGGACGTCATGGGCAGAACATAAGGGGGTGTTTAGGCATATATTTGGAGATCAGTGCTGAGATGTAAGGGGGGGGGGCAGTGCAATTGAGAGCTTTATGTCAGAACTAGGGTTTAAAATTTGATTCTAGAGGATATGGGAAACCAGTGTAGGGATTTGCATAGTGGAGCAGCAGAATTGGAGAGATGAGTGAGGTAGATGAGTCTGGTCGCAGCATTTTGGATGGATTAGATTTGGAATAGTCGGACAACAGAAATGCCAGCTAGAAGAAGGATGCAGTAGTCAAGGTGGGACAAGATGAGTGAGGGAATTAGGATTTTAGTTTCGTCATGAGTGAAAAGGGCGTATACTAGCAATATTTTTGAGGTGAAGACGGCAGGACTTAATGAAGGATTGATTGTGAGAAATGAAAGAGAGGCAAGAAGAAAAGATAACCCTAAGGCAGTGGGCTTGGGGTGCTGATGAGATTGTGGTATTACTGACAGTGTGGGAGAGTTTTTGTATAGGGATGGCAGTGAAAAGAGTGTTAGTTTTGTTTTGGACATGTTAAGCTTCAGTTAATGGTGGGACATTCAGAAGGAGATTGCAGAGAGGCAGTTGGTGACACGAGGAAAGAGAGAGGGAAAGGTCATGGGAGGAGAGGTAAATTTGGGTGTCATCGGCTGATGATACTGAAAGCCAAAAGTTTGTACAGTATTAGTTCAGAGAAGAGGTGTAGAATGAGACGAGCAGAGGACCAAGGACAGAGCTTTGTGGGAACCCAACAGAAAGAGGGAATGAAGAGGAGACACCTGAGAATGAACCCCTTCAAGGACAGTTGGATAGGCAGGACCTGAACCAGGAGGCGGCTGCATCAGTGTGCAGGAGAAGGGGGTGATCAACCTTGTCAAAGGCAGCAGAGATTTAGAAAAATTAGTAAAGCGAAGTGACCCTTAGTCTTAGCTGTATGTTATTAGCCACTCTTGTTTGTGCAGTCTCAGGGGAGTGTAGAGGATGGAAACCAGATTGAAAAGAATCAAGCAGGGAGTTGGAGGAGAGAAATTTAATCAAGTGATTGTATACAAGCCACTCAAGTACAGATGTAGCCAGACACATTGTCGCATAGCTTCTGCGGACGACGCATACCCCCTCCCCCGCGTGTTTACTGGTTGCTCGCATTTGGCACGCGAATATCACACATAGTGACATGGAGTGACAGTGGAGTGACAGTGGAGTGACAATGGAGTTTTAGCATTGGTTGCAACACCGGTCAGAAATGATAGTAGGTGCTAGTGTGCTATTGTGGCTTCAAAATCGAAATGCAATGTAACTCGTCCCTTATTCCCGTTCATTTTCGTACGATCCGATATGATATCATACTTTATGTCATGGTATGGTCATGTGAAGACTTCGAAAGGTAAGTAAAATATTGAATGTATGTAAACGTCTTTTTTTCCAGGTTTTTTTATTGTATTTATTTCTTTTTATGTTTGTGATTGCCCATTGACTGATAATGTATTAATCTATGCCCCTTTAGGGTACAGATAAATACAGTGACAGCCAATGCATTTTTGGCAAATGCTTGTTTTCTATTGATTGTTATGTTTTCGATTTCTGTTTATTGTTTGAATTAAATTGTTTTTAATTTGGATGGCTTTTTTTAGTACATTTTTGGATTGGTTAGCGTTTTAAATTAATTGATTTATTGGCTACTGGTTTTATTTCTTTAATTCATTGGTTGGATTGATGTTTATTTATTTGTTTTCTTATGTTTTGGAATAACATAATTGGAATTATTTTGCTATTTTAGTGATAGATTAATGTAATTGATGTGTAGTTAAGACTTTTCAGTTCTTTTATTGTTGGGGTGTTTAGGTGCTTGTGTATTTCTTTGACTATTGTGTATTTTTATTAGGTTGACCATTGAGTGATATAGTGGCTTATCATGCTCATATTAAATGGGTATGATATTCAACTGTGCCAATCAATGGGTACAGGGTGGGTATAGTGGTCCCAGGGTGGGTGGTTAGGCCTCCCTGGTGGGTAGCGGGGGTGGGCGGGTTAGCCCCTTAATAACTATAGCGGTTATTAACCGCTAACGTGATTACGTGGTTAGGGCCCATTAGATTGTATTTTTCCTGTATTCTTGCTGGCATCGGAGGACATGGACCTGCAGTATGCTGATGAGGATGCCCTTCATGATGGCAGGGGTAAGTTGAACATTTTATTTACTTTATTTATGTTGGCTGGCTAATGTTTGATTTTATAATGGACAAATGCACTATTATCCATATCTGGATAATAGTAATTTTGCCCATTCCTATACTGTATGTGTTTGGGGATTTGGGGGTAGAGGAGGTGGGTCATAGGCCTGTTGTGTTTTAAAATATTTATTGTGGGTTGCGAGGATGGATGAAGTTGGTATTTGGCCCTTGGTGGGTGTTTGTACCTACCGGGTGTGTAGTGGGCGGGGTTAACACCTTCAATACCTTAGCGCTATTAACCGCTATGGTAATGAAGGGGTTAACCCCGCCCGCACCCCCCCCCCTTCCCGCAAGGCCTAAACACCCACCAGGAGCCAAATACCACCTTCACTCACCCTCCTGTAAATGCATTTTTATTGCATGGGATTCATGCCGGGGGCCTCCGGTGCTGATATTAATGGGTATTAGCTCCGGAGGCTCCTGGCATAAATCCGATGCATGAAAAATGCATTTTTTTTTCTAAGACCTCTCTCGCCGGCTCTCACCAGCCTCATGCCAACTTTTCCTGGCGTGAGGATTTTGGGAGAAACTAAGCTAATCGAGGCTTCTAGAATTGCACGAGTTTCCGGATCTGACGATTTTGTTTTGACGGCTCAAAAAATTTGCCATTCATGCCTTTATCGCCCACTTATCAAGGCTTACTGAATAGCAGTAGGCCTTTTGGCCGAAAAGGTCTTGATAAGTGGCTTATCGAGGCTTATAGAGTAGGCCCTTAAGAATCTAAAAGCCTGCCTCTTCCTTTCCATTTCCTCCCCTCCCTGTTTATTTAGCCACATTGGTTTAGACTTGTTTCTTTTATATTTATTACCACACTGATAAGTGTGCTTTTCTAACAATGGATTAAAGACTGCCCATTTACAGAATCTGCCAGATTTTTTCCTGCAAAACCGTGATCCCAATGTATTCCTTGTATATTATTCCTCAACTTATTAAAATCTGCCTTCATTTTGCAGGCACAGGTCCCTGCCCTGTGGAGCTTACAATCTATGTTTTTGGTGCCTGAGGCACAGGGAGATAAAGTGACTTGCCCAAGGTTCCCCTGCTTCAAACTCAGTACCAGTCAGTGTCGTTACTCACTGAGCCACTCCTTCTCCTGTATGGATTAGTTAATTATCACAATGTCCTACAACATTTTGTAGTGATGTTGCCAATTCTGAAAACATATCACCTTTGGAAGATATTATGATTTTAAGACTACTTAATACACTTAAAATTTGAATGTATTTTTGTGTCACTATATTAAAATGTTGTAATAGTAAAGGTGTAAAGTGTAAGTGTTTTTGAGCGGATAAGAAATGATATATAAGACTTGTGATCTGGTGGTCATACTCGCTATGGGGAACTCTTTGCAACAGTTTACAATACTTTATTAGAAAAAGATGTGAATTATACAGAGAAGTCCTTGAAAAGTTATTGGATGAACAAGCATAACTTTTCAGTTTAATTCTAAAAAATTATCTAATGAAAACCTGTTTACAATAATATCTACGTTGCATTTTTACATCTGTTTTCTACGAGAAAAGATATTATCTAGAAAGTAAAAGGTTTGATTTTGATACAATGCCCAAAGATGTAAGATGCATTCCACTTATTTTATTATGTGAATTTAGGAAAATAATTGTACATTCATATATTCCACTTAACCTCTCTTTACCTCCCTGTATTCCTGTTTCTATGCTTTGGTGACAGCCATTTCAGGAACAGATATAAAATACTAAAGTTCTCACTTTTCACCTTTCCTTCCAAAGTGCCACTGTACTATAGGGCACCTTGGAATGAAAATATGCTTAGAAATGCAATACAGTATATCTCTACAATTAAGCTATCATAACCTGTAAGACTGGGGTATAGTATGTTTCTGTCATTCTTAACAAAATAAGAAACCACTACTGGTTACATAGTATATAAAAAAAGGTTATTTAGAACAAAGAAGGATTTCTTCAAATGTTGCTTTCAACCTAGCTCTTATCTTTTGGGAAAGCTCCCCAAATATTCTATCCCTCTAGAAAAGCTTATTTGGAGTGTCTAAAAGCCCCAGTGTATCCATCATTGTCATATATAATCACCGCAAGGAGTTGAACTTGAAGTCTGCAGCCTGTCAACTTTGTGGACAGATTTGGTTGTGATATGAGCAAAGCCACAGTCTAGAAATGATTGAATTCTCATTAGAAAGACATATGACACCCCTTCAGATTCCGAGAAGCAGGGTATTATTTTAGTTGCTATTTTTTTTACCATGACTGTTACTCAATGTAATGAATTACTTTGTTATATCAGGCCTATATTATTTTCTCTTTATATACTCTCTGCCATGCACACTGCATCAGTCTTCCATATTAATTACCTTTTATCTAATTGTGCTGCTTGATTTTCATTCATGTCCCAAAACAGGACAGGAAATAGATTTGTACTGTATAACCTCTTGGTATATGTTGCTACACTTTCAATTTCAAAAGTCTTACTTTGAATGAATTTACAGAACATAATTACAAAACACTGAGGAATATATGCATAATATTTCATCTTTCCTAAACAGACTGGAGAGTTATATGTGATCCACTGCCTGTTTGCTTAAGAAACTATTTACCCCAAATTTAAGACAAATCAAGATCAAATGAATGATTTGCATTATGGATCCTGAAACCGAGCCTCATGGACAGATTTAAAATAATCAGTGCGGATTAAAGTTGGTACAATCCGAAATCAGATTTTAACACGTGGATCGGATTTTGAATGCAAAGCCTGTGAAACTACGGGAAGGGGATATGGACCAGTCTGTCCATCTCTCTTGAAAAGCGCTGGCCCTGCATGTAATTTACCAACTATTACAGTTTTCAGGCCAAGTTTCTGCAATACCATGTGTGGGTGCTCATTCTTTAAAGTGCATTCCATGTTACCAATGATTACTCCATAAATGTTTTATTCAAACATACCTTAGCAGGAAAGGTAACAAAGGTTGAGATGTAGAGCATGAGTTCGATTATATCCTTGCCAAATCAGGGGGACGAACTCATCCTGATAATAATGGCAGTCTCCAGCACTCCTTGAATAGGTAGTGCTATTGTTGTTATGGATGTTTTTTCCAGACCATCATGTTGGAAGACTGCTTTATATCTTAAACCTGAGAGGTATATATGAGATATTTGAAACTAATAACTGTGTAGCTGAAGGCTACATAGAAAGAAAAGACCTGTTTTATTGTAAAGCCGGCACTTGAGAGATTCCAGAAGTCAGAATGAAGATATGAATGTGGCCAGCAAATATTTTGCCCTCTGCTGGTGTAGGGTCTTTCTACATAATGCCCTGCAAGACCTTCCAATTGTGAATGGTTCAAGAAGAGCTTCTCCAGCAACAAAAGAGTTTAATTCACTAAACAACAGACTATATTAGGAAAATGTTTATATTTGTACAGTAGGGTTTTCTCTTTGTTATGATGTTATAGTAAATACTAAACATTCCCTGCTATCCATTAAATGTTTGACGTATTAGATGCTTATGAGGTATCATAGCAAATTTGGAGCAAAATGTATGGAAATTGCATCATTTTCATCTTCGTCTCTTTGCGTCAATGTATGAAGGTGTTTGCTCCAAGTTTTGCACCGTTTACGTCACCTTGCAATTTGGGGAGTAATAATAGGAGGAGTTACAGAACGCACAGAATATAATGACATGTAGAAAACTCTGCCACTCCCTGCATCACTTTTTTCAGCTTCTATTTGCATCAAAATAATCTGCCACGTGTGACGTGGCGTAAACGTTTCTGCCTAAGAATTTGCGTCAAATGTAAAACACTTTGATATGTTGGCGTAACTGCGTGCAGAAAAGGGAGCAATGTGTCAAAACAAACTTTTATTTGCACTATTTTTTAAACTTTTGGTACATCTCCACCAATGGCTCTATTTAGACTTGTTGGATCATCTTAAAGTAATTCTGTGTTGGCATCTTCTGCAGACTTATTACTGTGGTATTGCACTCACCTCATGGGAGCAGTGGTCGGACGTCATATCCCAAAGAGTAGTGTGCATTTCTTGTTAACTCCTGTCAGCACTATTAAACCACTTTGTAGCACATTGTCAGAATAATGACTAATCTTACATTGCTAAACACCTGGAATACTGTACATCGCATCAAATGGATTAACATGATTTGCATAGTTTGCTATGTATAACACGAATAATGCAGTATGTTCATCAAAAAAAAATTCCTAGTCTTATTATTTTTTAACAGAAAAAGGATATGGTAGTTCATATAGGACACTACCTTAGCCGTTTAGCTGTCTGAGGGGCTTGCTGTGCACTTCAGCTTAAAATGGTATGAAGGAACCTGGACATAGATGTAAAACTCAGAGAGAAATAGGAACTGAGAGAAGGAGAGATGGGGGTCTGAGGAATGTGGAGCAATAAATAATCCCTTACAAATGCTAGGGAATGTGCAGCTGCATTATGAGTTGCACAAATAATGAATGTGTATGAGAGGTAATAGATTATGCAGTCTGGACCCTGCAGGTAAAAATAAACCTTGTCAAAGTCATCAAATGGGAATTGGTACCACGATGCTAAGCAGCTTTTCCCTGGAGCAGAGCTTGGCTAACTAATTACTATTTTGCAAACTAAGCTGCTAACATACATTAATATAAAGTAAGGGTTCTGTGTTACAGGTCCCCCTTGTTTCTTTTTCCACATATAGGGATTGGTGGTCTCCGTGAGTTTGTCTCATTTGCAAACACCTCCTACTATATATTTTGAAAAGTTGTTTGTCTGTCTGTTCGCTATGTATATATGTATGTATGTATGTATGTATGTATGCATGTATGTATGTATGTATGTTTGTATGCATGTATGTGTGTATTTATGTATGTAAGTGTGTATTTATGCATGTATGTACTGTATGTGTGTTTGTATGTGTGTATGTATGTATGTATGTATGTGTGTATGTGTGTATGTACTGTATGTGTGTATGTATGTGTGTATGTACTGCATGTATGTATGTATGTATGTATGTATGTATGCATGTGTCTTTATTTATATAGCGCCATAAATGTAGCGCTTCACAGCAGTAATACACGTGACAATCATATAAATAACAAATAATATAAATAACACATACAGGGGAGAACCTCCGTTTGCTTTATGGATAAATAAAGGATCATTCTTCCGCTATACTTTGGTGGCCCACTCCTTTGGCTGTGCGTCAGTTTTCTTTTTCCTACATTGCACCAGCACTTCGAGTCGGCGGCACGCC
The DNA here is from genome assembly GCF_040206685.1 of Ascaphus truei. Taxonomy (NCBI): domain Eukaryota; kingdom Metazoa; phylum Chordata; class Amphibia; order Anura; family Ascaphidae; genus Ascaphus; species Ascaphus truei. Next base: position 18,154,930 of record NC_134492.1, on the reverse strand, counting down.
TTTTAGGACATTGAGATTGGGCAATATGTGAGTACCTTTGTTATTATCTTACCATTGTGTCACATTGTGAATCAAGGGACCATCCCCATGAGGAACACATAGGGGCTTCATCATTAGCCCTATCTTCAGGGATCTTCTGGCCCCACAGAGGACTTTACATCTTTATTATCTCACCAGCCCTATTTTCTTTACCTATTTGCATTTTATGAATGAGATGGATCCAGCGCTGGAGCGCATTAATCCCTAACTATCTTTCAGGAAAAGGAATTCAGCCTGATTTGTTGTTCTGGGCTTGTGTTTTATTTATTTTATTGAGCATAGCCTTTGAACATTAATTGCAATGGGTATAAATATTAAAACCATGTTGCCTGTGACGTTATCCCCTGATGAAGCATGTGAGTGCGAAACGCATAGAAGTCGTCACTATCACCTAATACGTCATCACACAAGTCCTCTCAGCTGCAGTGCCGGTCAGCTGTTTCTTCCCCTGCTCCGAGTAGCAGAGCGCTTGCGCATGGGCAGCTACAAGTGCTTCCATCCACATGCGGTAGTAGGAAGTGAGACAGCGAGGCAGCTACTTTGTATCTTTGCATGCTGGGCAAACAGCTCGTCATGCCTGCAAAACTGAAGTGGTGCCTTGGAGGTTAAGCTGAAGCAGCTGGGCCTTTGGGGGTGCCTTAAGGTTTGTGGGTGCTGCGAGCAGACGGTCGTAGACTTGGTGCACCAAGTTCTTATTACACAACATCTTTCTGACTGTCAGTTCTCATCCGGACCAGCGGAACTCCTTTTTACTTTTTTTAAATGTACGTTTCTATATCTGTGAGTGTGTTTACTAATATATATATTTCCATTCACATTTGGTGCACTGTGTCTTTGCTTTTATTGTTTAGGAAGAGGAGTCCCTGCTCCGAAGAGCTTACAATCTAATTGGTTGGTAGGAAGAACGTACAGAGACAGTAGGAGGGTGTTCTGGTAAGTGCGTCTGCAAGGGGCCAAGGTTTACGTATGAGGTGTTAATTATCAGCCATGGAGCTACTCCGTAGTTGTGTTTTGAGGTGGGTCTTAAATGTGGATAAAGAGGGTGCTAGTCGGATATTTAGAGGAAGGGCAGAGGTGTGGGGCAATGCATTAGGACACCTCTTTGGACACATCTTAAGATATCGTAACCAAATTTTGCATGATGGTTCCTGAGATCAAGAGACAAATTTTTGTCTGTTTGGATACAATTCACAAATTACATCACATATGACATCACAAATCACATGATTCCATCGCACAACCCTCAAGCTGCCACTTAATCTTGGTCACTTTGAAAATCCAAATTGCGACATTAGCAAAAATACAGGAGCAGCCAAAGTCATTGTTTGGGACGAGAGTACAATATCCCACAAACACGCACTAGAACGATCGAACATTTCAGGACATCTGAGGCAATGAAACTATTATGGGTGGAGTTGTTGTTTTAGCAGGGGATTTCGCAATGAGAAACTAAAAAATGACATTATCCATTTATAAATCTCAGTGTTTTTTGTTTCTACGCATTCCTGAGCAACGCCGGGTAATGTAAACATAACAGTGATAATAATATATACATCCCAATAGTAACTTGCTTTCTTTTTGTTGTTTAATGCATTCGGAGTGTGTTATTATTCCATAGAGTTGACGCGTCATTCAGTGTAACCACCCAACTTGATATAAAGCCTTACTAATGAATAGTGTTATAGATTTTGGAAGCTGTGCACATTTCATTAAATATCTAGTTCTTCATATAGCACCATATCCTCTGGCTATTCGTTTATTATGATTTACTAAGCAGATAGCTTTCCAGGAATGAGTAATCGTGGAAAACATTGCACAGATGATACGTCTGAAACAGAGCAAAAGGAATTCTAGTAGGGTGAGCGGGATTCTCGAGACGTGGATATTTCACAGGCTTTAATATAAGCTGTACTGTTTAATGAGCTATACTTCACCATATGTATTGTCCATAGGTGGAACATATTTGCTTCTTAAAACTCTCATCTTTGTCTTCATCCTGTTGATTACTATAGGAAGAAACACGCATAAGTCAAGTTCATTTAATTACATTGTAGCCTCTTGGGTCTTAGAAACCGGTATACTGAATGTAATCACAAAACTACAGTATACGTCGGCATCATGATGTTCACCTCCATGCGAGCTGTAGTTGTAACTATCAAGTGATTCCAGAATTTAAGGAAATAGAAAAGGTTAACAGGTCACGTGCGTAATTTTAAACTTGCCAGAAAAGTCAACACGGACAAGAGTAATGGGTAAAGGGAAACCAGCAGAAACCCTCCTTAGGTCTCGTTTGTAAACATGAAATGTATGTATTGGGAATAGAATGAAGAGAATGAAGAAATGATCCCTGGAGTTCGCTCTATATATTACAAGGGGGGGGGGGGGGGGAGGGTTAGCAATGGATCTAGGATTGACTTGAGTTGTATGTAAAATGGTTAATTTGTCCACTTCTAGACAAGGACAGATTTTAGGTTATGCTTAGTTTTAGTGACATCATTACAGCTGTTCCAGATTATATAATATATTACTTTCCTGTCAGATTTCCAAAGTTTCTGTGTAACTGTGGTAATATATATATATATATACTGTATGTGTGTGTGCAAGTGGGCCGCACAGTGTGTTATAAGCACAAAATGGAGTCTTGCTCGAGCATGTGTTAAAGTTTCAACAAGATGGGAGTCCATCACCAACCAAATTTAGACAAGAAGAAGTGTTTACGTTGATAGCAATCAAAATATTAGATATGGTCACAAGGACATTACAAAAATTATCCTAATTTTTTGAGTGCTATCAACAGAAATGTATGTGTGAGTTAACACCCTTAGGTTACATTGGGTAGATATTATAGGTAGGCAAAGATTACATAACAACATCTGATCTGTCTTCTAATATGGTCTTCTTAGCCACCGGTGCCAGTTGGTACATAGCCCAATGTATAATTCTTTGGTCCTCAGTGGAGTTCTCCTTGGGTAGTGTGTGAAGTGCACCCACTGAAGACCAATGGGGTCTCCTACTTTAAATCATGACCTTGTTTGTGGTATATTACCCCACAGTGATAATGACTGATTATTACGATCTGATCTGTCTCCCTATCAGGGTCTTCTACGGCTACGCCACCAAGTCAGTGCCAGCTGGGACATGGCCCCACATGTCATGTTTTTGCTCTTTGTGGGAAATTTAAGGCAATTAATTGGCAGCAGTGAAATACAGGAGAATGTGTGAAACCTAGTAAAAGACAGACCACACAAAACCCAGCAGACAACTTCCAACAGTAATAGGAGGACCATTGCTTATTTTATTATGGTCTGTGTGACAATATAAAAGAAACAGTCCCCCCCCCCACCCCTTTCCCTACGTCATTGGGCTGCGGATGGGCAGCCAAGCCGGCTGTTTTCACTCTTTTGTTATTGTTCTCTCTTTCTCCCAATATGGATCACTCTACTTAACAAGAAAAGAGATCCTCTGACGTGTGAACTGGGGGGAGAAACAAAGGGGAAAAAAAAGGCAAACAATGGTGTGATATTGTTTAGAGCTCTAACTCCATAAAAAATGTATAAAGTACACTCACATGCGATTCTTAACACAGATGTTTTCTGAGTTAGAGATATCAATACAGAAATATTGGTCAAAGCTCTCATTCTGCTTTGGTGAGTTCTTCTTCTCGCATTGAGAGCCTTTGAAAAAAAAAAATGCCATAACATAATAACAGTGTTATTTAGAAAAACAGAAGTATAAAAACAGGTATAGCACTCACAAATGTCCATCACAAACCTCACTGTCCGGCAGCTTCTCCTGCTGTTAGTAGTAAAAAAAGCAGTATTGGTGCCGACCACCAAGAAAATAACTGAAACCTAACACTGATGTAACAGATGCAGAAAGAGATATCTGGTCCGGTTTAAGGGACATGCCCAAAGCCACAAATCTACTTATTTTTTTTTTTTTAGAATTGTGGAATATTATTGTAATATAATAACAAGTTAGTATCAGGTCCATTTATATATATAATATGGAGACAAAATAAACTTTGGAGCACCTTAGGCCTTGCCTATAGTGCCGTCGATGGCGTTGTCGCGTGTTTCCGGCAATTTGTTTGCTTCAAGGGCCGTCACATGACGCGACAGCCCTTGAAAAATCAAATTTTGCCGGCTACCAGTTTTCGCGACGGCAACGACGCTCCGTCGCTTTGACGCTGTCACGCGCACTATAAGCGCACGCGGCAGCGGCAATGCATTTGTTTTTGGGCGACGTCACGTCGCCGGCACTATAAGCACAGCCTTATACAGGCTATGGTTAACCTAGTGTAAGTTGTCCACCCTCCAGTGTATGAAAGTATATTTAGCTTCACTGACCGTATTGTAAGTGACTTTCACAGGAGCCTACCACCAACACAATGTTCAGAAGCTGGTATTCATTAAAATAAACTACAGCATGTCTGATGAGTACCATCAAATTGAAAAGGAACCTTTTAAGGTAAATTCCAGTGGGGATGAGTTGATGATTGATTCAGTGAGGATCTAATGAGTATGATGAACCATAATTCATACAAGACTGTGCCCCTTGTTCCTGATGGGTACCAATAATAATTTACAAATACTTTTTTCTATAATTGTCAACCACATTATTTTCATTAAAATTATATAAAAATAAATAGAGACAGCTTCAGGTTTCAACCCGTTGCGGTGTTTTTCATCAAATTCACATTTTCCCCGTAATCCAAAAACAGAACCAAAACCAGAGGCACAACCAATACCAAAACACTGGGTCAAGTGAGCATTTCTAACACATATCTGCCTGCAGCAACACATACATGTAAAACAATTGTAATACAATAATGACAACAAAACTTGTCAAATACACCACAATCAAAACCAATAGACGTCTGGGCTGATCTTCAAGTATTTTCCCAAACAACTCCACGGATGCTCTCAGCTGATTTCTGCCATTGCAGACACTTCAAACATATTAAACAGAACACAGATGTTCACATTGGTATAAAGTTCAAGCACAACATTCATTTAAATTTTGTAAAAGGAACATCACACATACTCATGTGTTCAATTTCCATCAGATAACAAAGGCTCCAGCTGCTACAGTATGACCGTTTTAGACGTGTGGCCTTTGTCTCTTGTATGGCATTGAGCGTAGGTTATTCGCTTAGTCGTAATGTCATCAAGAAAGCACTTTCCACAGCAACAGCTGTATGGAAAAGTGATCATGACCAACAGTATTTTGCTGTTTAAATAAACATACGATTTTAAAAGTCACCTAGGACTCTTAAGGACCTAATGCCTTACCTCCTCCGTTGGCCGCCCCCCTCCTTACCTTGTGCGGCATCAAATTACACCGCGGGTCATGTGACGTCACATGACCCGCCGCATCATTTGACTTCACGTTATCAGGGCAACCGTGGTGTCACATGACCCGTGGCGTCATTTGACGTCGCGTTGCCATGGTCACGTGTCCTGAAGTCGGGCATTTTATTTAAATGCCTTGGGGAAGAGCATGGGACCTCTACAACCGCCCGCGCCCCCCCCAAAAAAATCTTGCTCCACCAAGTTTGCGCACCACTTAGCTAGGCGTAGAGCCAATTCAAAATTTGTCCCAGCTTCACATTAGAAGATCATAAACATAGTTATAAGTAAAAAAGTAACATAACCCCTCCACCATGCAGTGTACAGCAAATACAAGTACCATTCATTCTCAGACAGATTCAAAACCCTGCCTTTCCCCATTAACTCAGCATACAATGCTTTCACTGCAGATAGGCATTCTGGGTAATGACATGCAAATGAGACCTTACTGTGTTTCACTGTTTGCATGGACGCCACATTACACAGCCTTTGCAGCACATCTGTTTCATTCTCTTCCTTAGAGGTACACGCTGTCCAGCTTTTCTACCCTCTGTCTCTGCCCGTGGACGTCATTTACAGACCGCCAACCTCTACAGCTTCTACCTCCACCTTTCTCTCTGTCTATGAGCCCTGGCTTTCCTTGTTTCTCTCCTCTAACTCTCCTATCCTTTTACTGGGAGACTTCAACTGTCATATTGATTATCCCTTAAACTACTGTTCTGGGCATCTCGCCTTCTCTCTGTAAAGTGGCAGACCAAGCAATATCCTACATGTGTGTTTTTTAATAAATCATTTCTGCACTATGAGAAAATACTTGTAGCATTTTTTTAAAATAACTCTGAATGACATTTTTAATGAATTATAATGTAACAAGCATTTTTTGTTTCTATAGCAACCATTTTACAAAGTCACATCCCCTTTCTCTTCTGAAACAGGCTTTGGCACACACCTTTTTGAGCCCTACTCTCTCTCTAGCAGTGCACCAATTGCATCTAGTTACTGCCTAGTCACATTATCATCACCACAGAACTTTGCATCTTTGGGTCTCTTCTGCCACTCTGACAGCCATTTAGTGAACCCCCCGAGCTGAATCTTTGCCAATCGATCATGGGAGAACGGATCGGTCGGCAATTTAGCTAATTACTTATCATTGCCTGGATTGTATTGATGCACATATTAAAGAGGACTGCTTTTTTAAACTTTTCCTTTGGCCTCCATCAATGGACCAATTCCAGCACCCACAAGGATGGTCACTATTTAGACTTGGTCTTTACTAAAAACTGTTTCTTTTCTGATTTCTCTATCTCCCCCCCCTTCCGCTCTCTTACCGTCACCTCCTATCATTTTCCACCACTCATTCCCCTCACCCCCTCCTACTCTCGAGGCCTTCGCTCCATTGACCTCTCAGCTCTGGCATCTACCCTAAATGCTAAGCTATCTTCTCTCTCTCCTTCTTCTGACACTGACAATCTTGTCAACTCTTACAACTCTACCCTCTCTTCCTCTCTTGATCTATATGCCCCTTTTCGGCTCCGGAACACCAATCCCTCTAACCCACAGCGTTGGATAAATTCAGAAATACGCTCCCTTCACACTTGCACTTGCTTCTCTGAAGCCTATGGGGGAAATCTCACACTCAAGCTAATTTTCTACACTATACATTTCTCCTCTCTTGTTTAAACTCTGCTCGCTTTACTTTTCCTTACTCATCCACACTCACAAATCTAATCCACTCAGTCTTTTTCTGTATTTGACTCCCTCCTCTGACTTTCTCCTCCCACTTCCCATCCTTCTTTCCTTCCATCACTTCTCCTCAAGCCTTTGCTGACTACTTTAAAGACAAGGTGGATGCTATCCACAAGGAGATTCCTTCTGTCTCTTCCCCCTACTCTCTGTTTCTACATAAACCTCCTTCCTCCACTCTTGACTCCTTTTCTTCTTGTACATTCTAAGATGATCTACTCTTCTCCTTCTACCACATGCCCTCTCGATCCTATTGGCTCAAACTTCATCAGGACTCTTACTCTTGTCTTAGTCCATACTCTCACCCATCTCTTTAATTCCTCTATAACCTCTGGCACATATCCTCTTGCTTTAACCATGCGGTGGTCACACCTATTCTCAAAAACAACCTATACCCTACGTGCCCTACTAACTACTGCCCTGGATCCCTTCTGCTGTTTGCCTCCAAATTGTTAGTATGTCTCATGTTCGCCTGTATGATCCACTTTCTTAATTCCCATACTACCCTTCCGTACCCTTTAGAATTTGACTTTCATACAACTCACTCAGCAGCCAATGATCTACATGAAATCACAAAGTCACTTATCCCTACTAATCCTTAATCACTATTTTTTCCTTCATATTCTAAACTCTCTTGGTATCCGCAACAAATGCTATCCCAGTTCTCATCATACCTCTCCCATCGCATATTTTCGGTCTCTGTTCCTAACATATGTGGAAGTCTGTACATCCTGTATTACCTGCGCTCCTCCCATTATGAAGTATGCTGCTGGTATGTCTTTGTTTTCTGTTGATCTGTCTGTTGGTGTACCTCAGGGCTCTGTTCTGGGACCTCTCCTTTTCTCTCTCTCTACACACTATCACTTGGTGACCTCATCATCTCTATGCAGATGTTATGCAGATATATCTATCGACCCCTACCCTCACTCCTGCAATCCAGACTCAAATCTCCTGGCTATATCCTTGTGAATGGCGCTCTGCCACCTTAAATGTAATGTCTAAAAATGAGCTCTTCATATTTCCCCCCAAATGTGGTCTAATATCCCCCTTTCCCATCACAGTAAATAGTACTAGCACGTATCCTGTCGCCAAAGCACGTTATCTAGGAGTGGCATTTGACTCCTCCCTTTCCTTCTTTATTCACATTCACGGCATGACTAAAATTTGTCTCTTCTTCCTTTCTTAGGAAGATCCACCGTCTGTCAATCTACTGCGAAAACACTAATGCATGTCCTTTTCCTTTCCCATCTGGTTTATTGTAACATACTGTGAACAGGCCTTCCTGCCTTACAACTTTCTCCTTTGCAATCGATCCAAAATTATGCTGCTAGAATAATTTCACTTTTTCCCAAAACAGTCTCTGCTCATCTCCTACTTAAATCTTTCTCGTGGCTTACCATCAATTTTTGGGTCACCTACAAAATTCTCCTCCTTACGTTTAAGGCTCTCCACTTATCTGCTCCTATCCTACATATCAGGGTTGATCTCTCGTTATACCTCCGCTCTTCTCCTGCGTTATACTCCTAACTGTCTTTTTTCCACCCTTTTAACCGCTATTGCTCTCTCTCAACTTAAACCTTTCCCTCACTGTCCTTTACCTGTGGAACTCCCTCACAATCAGTATACAGACTAATTGCTACTGTCTCAAACCCACAGTCGCTCCTACCAACCATTGTGGCCAAGCACTGCCATCTACTGCACTTATTCCTTCACCTCTTGTGAGTCTACCAACAATACTACTTAGATTGTAAGCTCTCTGGGGCAGGGATTTCCTTTCCTATTGTTGGATTTTGTTTCTTGCAATTGTGTTATTACCTGGATTGTATTGTCTCTTTTATAAAGCGCTGAGTACATTCTGGGTGCTATTTAAATAAAGATATAGATACTGTGGCAGGATGGTCGTGGTAAGTGAGGAGACAACACGACTTTTCTGGTGAAATAGTGCTGGTGGATTTATTTGTCCAAAAAAGGTAACTAAAACAATGGGTACACTGTCTCTTTAAATTGAAACGTAAACAAAAGCCTAACCCTGGTCGGGGCACTGACTCAACAAAAGTGCAGGCTAACTACCTGGCTGGCTAGCTAACCTAGTCCAGCCCAACAAGGTTCAGCAATAGCAGTTGGCTCCTTACCTGGGAGCTTTATTCTCCCCCCCTTGGGACAGGATCAATCTGAGCAGCTTGTGTCTGTCTGTCAACACTCCTCTGTCTTCTCTCTGCACCTCAGAGAGAGAGACTGCCGCCCCAGAGGCATTTCCTCTTCCTGTTTTAAAGCAGGTGAACTAGCTTAATTTGAATCACCTGTGGACTGCTTAACAAGCTGGGTTAACCCCTCGTCTACTGGAAAGCATGCATACTGCCATCTACTACTAACATATACTGAGTCAATGACCCTGTCACATATCCCCCTTCCCAGCGTAACGTTACCTAGTGGAGCGGCCCGTGCACTGAGACTGTGCACCCTAGAGAGTGCATCAGCATTACCGTGCAGTATGCCTGGCTGATGCTGGACCGTGAAGTTGAAAGGTTGCAACGACAAAAGCCAACGGGTAACTCTCGAGATCTTTTCTTTATTTCTATGCATCCACTGTAGGGGTGCGTGATCTGTTACGAGTGTAAAAGACCTGCCTAACAGGTAATACTTCAATGTGTCTGTTGCCCACTTTACGGCCAAACACTCTTTTTCTACTGTGGCATATCTTTGTTCGCGGGGACACAATTTGCGACTTAAATAGAGGACCGGGTGTTCCTCTTCTCCTACAAACTTGGACAGTACTGCTCCGAGACCTACTTCGGAGGCGTCCGTTTGCAGAAAAATCTCCTTAGTAAAATCCGGGGCTACGAAGACTGGGTGACTACAGAGCGCTGTACGTAGGTCTAAAAATGCGGTCTCCACATTACTGTTCCATTTTACAACATCAGGTGCCTTTGCTTTTACTAGATCTGAAAGCTGTGCTGCCCGGGTTGTAAAATGGGGTATAAATCGCCTGTAGTAACCTACAATGCCTAGAAATGTCCTAACCTGTTTTTTTTTTAAGGGGACAGGGCCAACTCTCAATGGCTTCAACTTTATTGAGCTGGGGTTTTACTGTTCCCCTTCCCACAAAATAGCCAAGATATTTTGCTTCTGCTAGGCCGACTGAACATTTAGCTGGGTTGGCTGTAAGACCCGCCTCCCGAAAGGTTCTCAACACTGCCTCAACCTTTTGAGGATGTGAGTCCCAATCTGGACTATGAATTACCACATCGTCTAAGTACGCTGAGGCGTAGTTTGAGTGTGGTTGTAACAATTTATTCATCAACCTTTGGAAGGTTGCAGGCGCCCCATGAAGACCAAAGGGTAAGACAGTATACTGAAAAAGACCATCAGGTGTGGAGAAGGCCGTTTTCTCTTTTGCTGAACTTGTTAAGGGGATTTGCCAATAACCCTTTGTAAGATCTAAAGTGGTTAGAAAACGAGCCCTCGCCAACCTCTCAATTAACTCGTCTACCTGTGGCATAGGATAGGCATCAAACTTCGAGACTTCATTTACTTTTCTAAAGTCATTACAGAACCGTATTGACCCATCTGGCTTAGGTACCAAGACAATAGGGCTGAACCATTGACTATGGGACTCCTCAATTACGCCTAAATCTAGCATCTTTTTTTACCTCTGACTGAATAGCCCCTCTTCTGGCTTCTGGGATTCTATAGGGTCTTATCTTAATGGCTACGCCTGGCTTGGTGACGATATCATGGGAAATTACCCTAGTTTTCCCTGGTACGCTGGAAAATACATCCCTGTTCCTTTTTACCAAGTCCACAGCTTCTCTGTATTGTTCAGGGGTGAGTTCTGCCGATATTCGAACAAGTGGTTCCTCCCCTTTCCCGGATTTATTAGCTACTACCGTCAGACATACCTCTCTATCCTTCCAGGATTTTAATAGATTTATGTGATAGATTTGCTCTACCTTCCTCCGATCTGGCTGTCGAATTTTATAATTCACCGGGCCGACCTGTTCTAGAACCTCATATGGCCCCTGCCAATGTGATAACAGCTTGCTTTCGGCCGTGGGAACAAGCACCATTACTCGGTCCCCTGGTCGGAAGTTGCGAACCGTAGCCTGTCTGTTGTAAAGGTTCTGTTGGGCCCTCTGTGCCTCTTCTAAATGTTGTCTGACTATGGGGGTAATATGCGCAATACGTTCTTTCAAATCTTCCACAAATTGGACGACATTTTTCCCTGGAACAGCTTGTTGCTCCCACTCTTCTTTGAGGCTATCCAGAATCCCTCTTGGGCGTCTCCCATACAGGAGTTCAAATGGGGAAAACCCTGTAGAGGCCTGTGGCACCTCTCGGATAGCAAACAAGAGATAAGGCAACAAGGTGTCCCAGTTTTTCCCATCACTAGCAACCACCTTTCTCAACATCATCTTCAGAGTTTTATTAAATCGTTCTACCAGTCCGTCCGTTTGCGGATGGTAAACAGAGGTTCTTAGGGACTGTATTTTTAGCTCTACGCATAAGTCTCCCATAAGCTTAGATGTAAACGGGGTACCCTGATCTGTCAGAATTTCCTTCGGTATCCCGAGTCGGGAGAATACCTGTAACAATTCCTTAGCTATAGCTTTGGAGGAAGTATTACGTAAAGGCAACGCCTCTGGATAGCGAGTGGCATAGTCTAGGATCACTAGGATGTATTGATGAGCCTTGGCAGATTTCTCCAAGGGACCCACTATATCCATGGCGATCCTCTCAAATGGGATCTCAATAATAGGCATAGGGATCAATGGGGCCCTCAAACTTGGTCGGGGGGCTGTCAACTGACACTCTGGACAAGAGGCACAGAATCTCTTTACTGCATTATATATCCCTGGCCAGTAAAATCTTTTTAGGATTCTTTGCTGTGTCTTCTCTACTCCCAGATGACCCCCCAATAAGTGAGAGTGTGCAAGCTCCAGGACCTTCCTTACTAATGAACTGGGTACTAGCAATTTTTCTATCTCTTGGCCCTCTTCTTGGCTCACATGGTATAACAAGTCATTTTTAATACAAAAATAGGTATAGGATTCCTTGGTTGTCCCTTCTACCGGGACTCCATTAACTTCTACTGCCTGGCTAAACCCATTTTTCAACTGGGGATCATTAGCCTGCTCCCTACCAAAGTTAGTCAGGGAAAGTTCTAGACTTTCAAAACCTTCCTCATCTGGAGTTTGGCCGGTTACCTCCACGGGTGACTCGGACACCTGAGCATCAACAGGTCCTATCTCGGACAACTCTTCTCCCTCTTGTCCCCCTCCGTCAGGAGTAGTGGCCAGTGCTAACTGGGGTGGGGGTGTATCTCTTTTTTTTTCCTTCCTACGTTCTCGTTTCGACTTAGGAGTTTTAGACACCTCGGAGACTAATTCGGGGTCTGTAAATGGAAAAAGCTCATCTGGAGTAGGATTGTTTAAGGTGAGCTGTCCTCTGATCAGGGTGTCAAAACCCGGGAAATTACAGCCTAACACTAGGGAATGGGGTAACTTTGGTACAATTGCTGCCGTAGTTTGGATGACTTGCCCCTCGATTTTTACTTTTATCAGAGTCGTGGTGTACGGAAGCGTACACCCATGCACACATAATACTCACAACTTCTCACCCTGGTGTAACCGGAGAGGCTTAACCAACTTCCCTGATACCAAGCTAATATTACTCCCTGAGTCCACCAGGGCGGAGACTAGTTTACCATTTAAAATCACCGTGGTGAGGAAGTTGTGGGTACGTTTTCCCTCGCGGGTCATACCTACCACTCCACAAAATTCAGACTTCACAGAGCCATACGCACACTCCATTGGCTCAGACAACTGTGGGCAGTGAGCCTTAATATGTCCCGTCTCCCCACACTCAAACCAAACAGTTGGCCCAGTTCGTTCTTGAAACCCTTTCTGAGATTTAGAGCTTCTGTCCCTATCCGGGTTTTCTTCCACCCGCTCAAATCGTGCGAACGGTCGTGGGTCCTAGCGCCAGCACTGGCCTCTACTGCTCGAGTTGGTACGTGGGTTGTGGTTTGTGCGAGTGGGGTGTGACAGTTCACGGGTAGCCAGAAACTGCTCCACTGCGCCTACCATGGCATCACAAGAGAGGGGATCTCCCTGCCCCACCCACTGTTGAAGGTCCTGGGGTAACGCTCGAATGAATGGTCCAACACCACCATTTCAAGGATCCGTGTCGGGCTATATTCCTCTGGTTTCAGCCACTTGGACGCTATGTGAATCAAATCCCATAACTGGGACCTGGGTGGCTTCTGTTCCTGGTATCTCCACGTATGGAACCTCTGCGCACAAACTGCGGGAGTGACTCCAATCCTTGCAAGGATTTCGCTTTTCAGACAGTCATAGTCTGCTGCGGCTTCTTCGTCAAGGTCACAATATGCTTTTTGGGCTTCCCCCAGTAAAAAGGGTGCGATAATCCCAGCCCACTTGGAGCGGGCCCAACTTTCCCGGGAAACGATTCGCTCAAAGGACCTGAGGTATCCCTCGACGTCATCGTGCGGCGTCATTTTCTGCAGGTACACATTCGCCTGGACGAGTCCATTTTAATCTGGGTCAGCTGCTCAATCAGCTGTTTCTGTGTGTCTGCAATAATGTCAAGCTGGGCTGCAAGTATCCGGTTCATCTCGCGTTGTGCAGCCGTGCTTTCCTGCTGAACAGCGGTGCTGTGCACTAAGGCCTTTACAACATCCTCCATACTGATAGTTACCGCGTGGACAGGTCCCACCAGTCGCAATCGGTAGCTCCGCCCCTTTTTCATGGTGTTCGACATCCCACTTCTGACACCACGTGTGGCAGGATGGTCATGATAAGTGAGGAGACAACACGACTTTTCTGGTGAAATAGTGCTGGTGGATTTATTTGTCCAAAAAAGCTAACTAAAACAATGGGTACACTGTCCCTTTAAATTGAAACGTAAACAAAAGCCTAACCCCGGTCGGGGCACTGACTAAACAAAAGTGCAGGCTAACTACCTGGCTGGCTAGCTAACCTAGTCCAGCCCAACAAGGTTCAGCAATAGCAGTTGGCTCCTTATCTGGGAGCTTCATTCTCCCCCCCTTGGGACAGGATCAATCTGAGCAGCTTGTGTCTGTCTGTCAACACTCCTCTATCTTCTCTCTGCACCTCAGAGAGAGAGACTGCCGCCCCAGAGGCATTTCCTCTTCCTGTTTTAAAGCAGGTGAACTAGCTTAATTTGAATCACCTGTGGACTGCTTAACAAGCTGGGTTAACCCCTCGTCTACTGGAAAGCATGCATACTGCCATCTACTACTAACATATACTGAGTCAATGACCCTGTCACAATACAAAGAAGTTAAATGAAGAATCATAAAGGAATCTCTGTTCTGGGACAGAGGTAAATGCACAATCTCTAGTGAAAACTGTTTGTATTTGGCAAATTTGTACATATTTGATGTTTTTGCCACACAGTTCACCATTTGAAAGGATGTAGGCTGTCACCAGTGGCATCTGTGTCTATTTCAGGCATTGGAACAGAATGCAAAAAATGAAAGCATGAGCTGTCTTTCCATCAGGTCACATAGGAGATGGTGACAAGATGGAACAACTGATTCAAAATCTCTCTGAATTTATTGCAACCTTTCAGGAAGAGAGCAAAAAATAAACGTTGATACAGCCAGTGTGGGCCAGGTTATTCCTATGATTAGTCAAAGGTTGAGTTGTTGTCTTTGCACAAATTATTGCGCTGAACACAGACCACGTCATTTCCTAAATGTTGTATTCCAAGCACTATGCTCCACATTTGTTCAGCCGGCGGGAGCAGCAGGAACAGAACAAAAAGATGATGCCTGTGGGAGCCGGGGAACCATGTGACCGGAGCAGGAGCGTTCCTATTGGACAGCCGGGGAGGAGCCGGCTGTCCAATAGGAACGCTCGTGCTCAGGTCACATGGTTCCCCGGCTCCCACAGACATCCTCTGTTTGCTCTTTTCCTGCTGCTCCCGTCGGCTGAAAAAGGACTTCAGCTGCAGCCACCACCACCACGTCTGCTGCTGCTCCCAGATGTCGCCGCGGTCTTCCTCACCTTCCGTCGCCGGCTGAAGGTAAGTGTTGAACTATTTTTAGCTGCCCTGAAATTACCTGGTGCCAGTCCCAGCTCCCTGCTGCCGGGTCCCGGTAATTTCCGGGTAACTGAAAAAACACCGGGTAAGCCGGGTACCGGGAAATTTTCGGGTACCCGGTACATCACTACTTAAAGACCATTTACTTGAATGAGCTGTAAAAGACCATATTTACTAAGCGGTTAGCTGCGGTTGTTATCCCTCTGCTACCGTGTGCCATGCTGTCCGCTGTAATATTAATACACTCAAAATGACATACAATGGTAAGCCACACAAGCATCCTAAATTCCCTTTAATCATTAGATTATTACATGAAAATAGCACAACCCCAGTGGAGTATTTTGGGCGAAAGCCAGATAGGAGTTGGCTAAGGAAATTTGTCTTGGTATAGTAATCGCTTAATTGGGATTGGACACATTTTTCCATGAGTGTGTATAGTATTGAGAGAAGAGAGATTGGTCTGTAGTTGGAGACAGTTTTGATGATTGGGACAACTCTGGCAGTTTTCCAGTTCTTTGAGATATGGCCTGAAGACAAAATAGAGTTGATTAAGGAAGCAAGTGGTATGGCAATGGTTGGGGCACGAGTCGTAGGAACTTTGATTGCAGTTGTTCAGGTCCATATAGGCTGTTTAGTTTTAATTTGAGGAGCACTTGTTTAATCTCCTCTTCAGATTCTGGGACAAATTGAAAATAGTGGGCAGTGTTGGGAGAGGGTTTGGGCTATAAGGGATCTCCCAAATTGAGCTTCGTGTTTGTAGTTCGGGTTGTGATTTGTTAATAGGAAAGTAGCACATCAAACAAAGTATTAATTGAATGTGTTTGCAATGTCAGTGGGATTTGTCAGAGTAATATCAACCTTTCTGATACTAGATGGTTGTTGATGGCTAGAAGGTGGAAATATATTGTTGATGACTTTCCAGAAGTTTGCTGGATTATATGTTTTTTGATGAAGATTGTCAGAGTAATATTGGGCTTTTGCTAGTCCTGTTTGCCTTGTGCATGTATTCCACAGGCATCTGTAGTTATTCAGATCCTTGGTAGTGCCAGTTACTTTATCTTTTCCACAAGGCATCTCCGAAATGGTAAAGTACCATAAGGTTTCTTGTAACCCATGGAAGGTTATCCCCCGGTACTGTTATTCTGCGTAGCGGAGCATGGGTGTCATAGAGTTTTAAGAACTCTGTTTGGAAATAATCAAGCACAGGATCAGGGTCAGGTATCAAGTTTATTCTGTACCAAGGGCAGTTGGTAAGATCAGCCAGAAACTGTCGTGGATTAAAGTTTCTAAGCGTTCAAGTGTGTAGAACTTTAGGGATTGAATTGGGTGGTCTCATTTTCCTTACACAGTACACTATTGCATGATCACTGAAAAGGTCAGGTAGGATACCAGAGGATTGGATTCTGTTGGGATTTAAGGATAGAATCCAGTCTAGCAAGGAATGGTTGTGAGATTTTAGGTTTGTCCATGTGGGTTGGCAAATTAATTGAGTTAAGTTTAGTTACTTGAGTTGAGTCTGGATCTTGTTGTTTTTAGAGTCAAGCCAATTGAGGTTGAAATCCCAAAGAACTAACAGCTCTCTCTTCCAAATTAGAGAGCAAATTGAGCCAAGAAACAGAGTGATATCAGTCAGAGATTGTAGTGGGGCTTTAGGGTGGCGGTAGATGCCAGCAATAAGAACGGGCTTAGAGAAGGGGTGGCAAATTTTGGCAACTAGTATTTCAAAAGAGGTAGGGTTGGGGGGAACTTTAGCAGTGTAAATTGTGAGGTGTCTAAAATATAAAATAACACCCCTCCTCCTCTCTTTGACCTATCTTTCCTAGAAATGGAGTATCCCTGAACACGATAGCTGCATCGAGGGTTTTAGGCGTTAGCCATGTTCTGGTGAGAATGATGGCTTTGGGTTTATACAAAAGGCACCATGTCTTTTGTCACTACGTCAATAACTATTAAAGGCAGAACTAGTTTAAGCTATGTGAACGGAGTCAGATTTATTATATAATAAACTAAAACAAATCTTTCTTCCCACTAAGTGAAATACTCACTATTGTGCGTTGTAGGGCAATGCACAAAATCCGGTGTGAACTGCCATTACTTGAACACTGATTAATGCTGGATCAGGTGTGTTAACCTGCAACAGACCTTAGTGAATCCCACCCTAAGATTGACAATATATTATCATGCTGAAACACTTGATTTACCAATGTCATTTATAAATGTCACTGCAATATGAAAAACTGAAACAGACCAAGCATGCAGGTCACAGCTGCTAAAAGGAGCAGTTCCTCATGCTAGGTTTTTTAATTTAACCCCTAGTTTGTCGACTTCGGGGACCCCCTGGTTCCCGAGATATTTACCTGTGACGTTAACGGGTTTAAATCTCCCTCAGGGGAAATAAAATGACTGCCAAATCTCAGGCCAATAGGAAGCTGCCACATCATCAGTTCATCAGTTGTGGCTTCCTATTGGACGGCAATTTAACTCCTCTTTAAAAACCAGGAAGTAATGCTGGTAACTTCACCAGTAAGTATCTCTGGAAATTGGGGGTCCCCTGAGCTAAAAATAGAGTTTCAGCTCTGTAGGACCCCCCGATTCCAATCTTGTAAAAAAAAAAAAGAAAAACATTGCTCCTTTAAGGATATAATATGATTACCAATTCTACAAGACAAAATTCTGCTAAGGAAGCCCCCAAGAAAAATAAGAAAGGGGGCACATTACCATGGACAGGTGGGTCCCCATAAAGGGATTTAAGTGATTAAAATTAATGGAGTAGGTGTGGCCAATTTAAGGTTCGAAATGGCCTTGCCAGGAGGCGGTATATTTGGGTTTAATAAAGTGGGAGTTTCCGTCTGCGCCTGGATAAGAACGGTAAGCCCATTTTAGTAGGACAGACTACTATATGGCAGATTGAGGAGGTGGTCCGGGTTTGGCTGAGTCGGCGGGTTTGAAGGGCAGTTTCCTCTTTTGGTGGACCTACAATAGGACTGTCAGGTTGGGTCGGCAGACAGTATCTGGTGTTTGTTCACGGGACCCATACCCTTTGGATTTTGGCCGGGCTTTGCCAGGCAATTCCGCTTTACGTGGAATGTTTGTTTATTTTATGGTTATCATTAAAGCTGTGGCCTTTCCTTCCAAAGCTCGTCTTTATATTATTTACGGGAAAGGGGGGGAGGGGGGGACTTTACCTGAATCCAGGGTCAGGAATACATTACTTGGATACAATTTTACAATAGGTTTATAAGATTAGATTAACACAGACATACACACGTGTCTTTACTTCTGTGTGTGAATGGATGAGATATGCCAACCACCTCGCTCTCTCCTTACTTCATGAGTAAGTCCCGCCCAGGTACGTATAAGATTAATTTCTTCTGAAGATGTGCACGGACAATTTTACATATCACAGTAGATTACAAAGTAGGTGCTATTTAATCTAATCGTTAAAAATCTGTAAACACGGAAATGTTTCAAATACAAAAGGATAAAAAAATTGTTGTTTAGCTTGAGGAGTCGGATGCATGAAAATATACAAAGAAACAAAGATATTTTTAATAGACTTGCGATTTTGTTCTGTATTCGCCACCTATTCTTTATGTTTTTATTTCAATCCTTATTTTGCGCTTCTCTCATGTATTCAGCTTCCCGGGCGAAGCAGCAAAGATGATGTAGCGGATACGGGAAACAAAATCATTTTTTTAGAAATCAAAATGCCTTTTTCCTTTGATTAATGTCATTCTGTTTTCTTTTTACGTTGATAAATACCCTACATACATTTAGCTGATCCGCTGAACATCAGGGTAAGAAGTCTGTTTACTGTCCAACAACTAATATAGGTTAGTGATGTCATCATGATCTAGAGCAGGGATCTTCAACCGCCGGCCTGCAGGCCAAATACCTTGGACTCTCTGCTCCTGCTAATTTGATACGGGTTGCTTAGGCAGCTAAGTGCAATTTATCACACTGAAAGTCACTTGTGAGTTAGGGTCATTTAAATATACGGTGCAAATGGTAACAAAATGCTTGCAATATGTTGAAAAATACAAATTATTTTCAAGGTCTTTAAATGTATTTAAAATTAAATTGCAATGTGCTTGTGGCCCTAAGAAGCTCACAGGGGCTTATTACAGTATATATCTGCCAAACCTGTCTATCTGGCCATTTTCTGACAAAATTCTTCATTGAAGCCCCTAAAGGTTTTCTCCTTTGACCCCGTTGGAGAAATCGTTGAAGAGCCCTGCTGAGACTTGTGATGTGCGATTATGCGGAGAATTGCGGGACCAAAATCTGTGAAAATGTTCACATTTTTGGTGCCAAAAGTTCTACCGATGAGGAAATAGTTATTATTATTATTATTATTATTATTATTATTATTATTATTATTATTATTATTATTATCATGTAATGCCCACTGACTTTTTGTACTTAAGCAAACTTATTATGAACTTTTGTATTGAAGCAAACTTTTGCCAAATCAAAATGGGTAAAATTCGATTGAGGGGGTAGAGGTGGGGTGCAAGGTGGGGGGGGGGGGAAGATAGCTGGGGGTGTAAGAGGTGGAGGAGTAAGAGAGGTATGGGGTGGTTGTATAAGAGAGTGAGAGGGGAGAGATCAGGTGTAATAGGGAGGGGGTGAGTGAGGAGTTGAAAACAGGGAGAGGTGAGAGGTGGGGGTGTAAGAGAGGGAGTGGAAAAGGATGAGAGAGGGGAGTGTGAGAAGGGGGAGAGAGACCGAGGTGGTGTGTGAGAAGGGGGAATTGTAAGAGAAAGACGTGGGGGGGTCTCGCAAGGCCGCCAACACAAGGGTTGGGAGGGCCAGGGGTGGGAGGGCCAGGGGTGGGAGGGCCAGGGGTGGGAGGGCCCGGTGGAAACTCTAGTACTGGGCCCTGGGAAAGCTGTCAGGGGCCCTGTTTGTTTTTCTATGGATCAACACATTTAGATATTCCTTATTCTGTGAAACATTAGGTTTTTAGATATATGTTCTACGCTGGCAATTTGAAACTATGATATTTGTATAATAAATTATACAGATTACTACTGTCAAGAAACTGACGAGGTAAATTAATGTATGTGAAGGGAAAGATATGCATGTTAATGTACATTTGTATTGATCTAGTGTTGTTTGCATCCAAAAGGCAAAGGCCCTTATGCAGAAAGCTACAATAGCGCCAATCCAGGGATGTGGCACAGAAAGCCCCATGGAAATCAATAGGGCTTTCTTTCTATGCGATAAGCTGGATCAGCCATTTGGGAGCTTACAGAAAAAGGGCCTTATCTGAAAACTTTTTATCCCTGTACCTTCAGTTACAAATAAAACATCTGTGATTCATCAGAGTAATTCTTCCCTCATAAATGAACATCACTTATTTTGCTAAATAGTTACCAGCCCAAGAAAAAATCAGCCAAGCGTAAGCAAGACCCTGAGTCATACTGATAGATCTTTTTTCAAATGTGTTCAGCAACATTTGTACTTTCTCCATGTCAAGTCTACAACAAAGTATGACCAAAGGAGTTACAGCAATCATCACGTGATATCACTGCTCAGGAATGTATATCATTTTGCTCTAGATGCCTATGACAGACTCAAATTTGTCTCTTAAGAATTCTTTAAGTTTCCTCCATTATTTCACAAACAGGATAGAATGGCACCCATTAAAATGATACAGATTTTATTAATTAAAGCAGCCGTTCAAGCTCAGAGGGAAATTATCCTCCCCTCTGTAGGAAATAAACATACCTCACTGTATTAATTATAATGAGCATCTTTAAAAAGTTCCTCCCAAAAGCTCTGTAACCATGAAAACAAAGTCAAATATACTGCATTAAGGTGCACACAAAGTAAAATCTGCGGAAACTATTTAGGTTCAGTAATGATCCTTTCTTACAATTGTTCTGTTGTTCTCTCTGTTTATTTACAAGTGTCTGCCTTACATTTGCCTTGCAACGTTACTTCCCCTAGGTCAGGAAAGGATGACATCGTGGCAGCATGCGAGAGTCTGCACTGGCAGCGAACGTCCGATTTGACCTGATGTTTAGAAGACCAAACTGACACGTTGTCTCAATAACAACAAACAATAATTGGATTCGAACGATCCGTTATTTCTGGTGGCTAGAGTCCCATATTTGGAATTGAAAGAATTGTTCCCAAGGCAAACAAAGTTGGGAGTTATGTAACAATGCAAATTTGGAGCAAAATTGTCATTTTCATCTTGTGTTTGTGTTGCTTTCGTCACGATATCGCAGCCTCTGTCCACGTGTATCCGCTTGTGATTTGGGGACCGTCAATAGGAGGAGTTACTTTTCTGCCTAAAATTTCCATCAGATGTTGGAGACAATTTCTACATTATTTGCACAACGTTAATTTGATACTGTACATCTCCCTTTAACTTTTTAATGCACTTCTATTGCTGATTTTATTTAGTCCAGCAGTTTATTTATTGGTATGAGCTACTTCATGTTTGGAAGTGTGCATTGTTTTATATATTTAGCAGCATTTCAATGTCTCCAAATATACCTTGGATTCTAGTAAGGAGTTTTATTATTTTGCCGATAATGGAATGGCAAACTTTCAGAAGAGCCGGATTAAAATCAATGTGATTAGGCGATAGCAGGCCTGGCTAGGGTAGCAAGCAATAGTTTGTTCTCCTCACTCTGTCACCCTGACCATTGGGCCAGGGTGACATGAGGTAATCCATGACTTTGTGTCTTTGGCTGAAGGTGACAGGTGGGGTATTGTGGCAGGAGCAGTTTTATTACTAATTATGAATGAGCTGTGACCTGTAGCCCAATACCCTGGCTCAGTATGTGTTATTATGGTGCAGAAAATGCATAAATGAAGTGCACTTTATAATGGTTATTCTGGTAAAAATATTTTATTCTCCTGTAATGTAAATATTACTCCACAATATTATTTAACAAATGGTCTGTTTACATATTATACACAAACTCAATTCCTCTTCAGATTGCATTTGTCGTCGGTATAAACATTAGACTAGTTCAATTTGCGAGGAGCTACGTTCTTTTTCTGTATCGTGTCGGATGGCTGGCACTGGTAACCACTAGATGGAGATGAGCCACTGAATTTAGATTCACAGCATCCACTTTACCATTAAGGTAAAGTGTGAAAGGAATTAATTTCTTCAAAAACACCCCGCATTGTATGTATCAAAATTCTAGATTTAATTAGTGATGTTGGAGGATACAACATTGTTCAATTTAGGGGCATATTTACGTAGGGGTGCTATTTTCTATGACACCTTCCAACCACCTTTAAATTAATTAGCAGTGAGTAGAGATGGTGAAAATAAAAATGTGTCTTGTTAAGTCGGCAAAATGTAAGAAATAAGAAGGCGGCGATTATCGGGGCAAATTGACCATGGCAAAAAAAGTTGGGACCCCAGAGACAAGACTGAGAATTGTTACTACTAAAATATCAGCAGTTCTACCAGTCACAGCAGCCTTCTATTACAAAATGAAATCAAACGGAAAGGCAGGTTTAATTAACATGTTAGGCAACAGCAGCGACTGCTACATCATATCGTCATAGTCCAGTCGTTATCATGAAGAGTGCATGGCCCACGCAGTGGCAATGTGAACAGGGGCAAGAACATTATCAGCCCCTGAAACAGCAGCATACATACAACTGCTGAGGAGCTTTATTTTCAGGTCAGGCCTTCAACTCTGGCCGTGCAGGGGCACCAGCAGACAGACTGGTGAGGGAAAGCTCCAGTTCTGTCTAACTGTGCTGCCACAGTGTCATACCACCCATGAAATATTGCTACCACCACCAATGAAGCAATCATTAGTGCCAGTTGCCAACTTGCTAGTGGCATCAGTGCAAACATTTTTTTTTATTGTTACTAATTTGCGGGGACCCAAACATGTCAGCACTCAAAGCATTGCCATCACAGATATAACATCCATGTTGGTACCTGCTCTTAGCTTGTTTTATGTATTATGCTAACCTCTGAGACTTGCTGGCTTGGCCGGAGTGTGCCAACATTACAGACATACTGTACACGTGGGGATGAGAACCTGGCTGAAGCTAGCTGGAGAATTTATACTGGAAGACCACGTCAGGGACTAACAGTGAGAGTCTGGTTGAGGAGACTAGTGCCACTGTGCCACCTGTAATAGTACCCATGACCAATAACAATAACACGTATCCAATCTCGTGGCCATAACTACCACCACTTGCTGGTAAGTCCGAGAACTGATACTGGAAGAAAACGTTAGGGTCTGAGTGATAGCCTGGCAGAGCTCAACTGACCAGTGCCACCGTACCTTCTGTAATAGTGCCCACCTCTAAAAACAACACCAGGCTCCACCCCGTGCCCAAATCACCACAAGCAGTAGTGCCACCTTAGATTTGCCGGAAATATTAACCAAATGGTGCCACACACCAATATCAAAGAGCAGGGTGAATATCAGAACTATGAAAGACATACTGCATGGCATACAATGCCACAATACGGTACAGCCTGTGCCGTGAGTAAAAGCATCAAACTTAAGGCTATATCTGAGTGTGTATCTATAATTTTATTTACAGAGCACTAACATTGTTTGCAACTCTTTACAAACTTACGACACTGGGAAAATGAAGTACAAACGAGAGGGATAAAAGCAGCAAGTAAATGATAACATAAGGCATACGGAGACCCTGCAAGAATCTTAGTGTAAGTATATTGGGATGGGAGATGAACAGATGCAGTAGTAGCCTAATTACATTTAATAAATGTGCAAGTCAGAAAGGTCAAGTGCATTTGGAGTCGGTAGTGTAGGTGTGGTCCCAAGTGGGCCCCTTCCTTCTCCATATGCACGGTGGCACTCCACTGCTGAACCATGCACAGATCCCTGGGTGTGTGGGGGGGTAAAATATAACCATACCCAGAATAAGCAGGTCCCCCGACTACAGGGGTTTTACTGGTTTTCCCTCCAGCCACAGCCACATATTCTCCTTTCTCCCATCATCAATCACTAATCAGAATCATCATCCCAGGTAAAACAAGCCCATGATGACCACTAGTCCACTCACTAGTAGAGGCCTGACCTGATCCAACCCTGCTGTGGGGGTTTAGGGGAAGGAGTAGCAAAGTACCCCTCCACCCCCTTCTTCCACTCTCTTCTCTGCTGCTACCACTGGTGGTTGTGATAGTGGTGGTGTGGGCTCGATGACCTCCTAATTTTAAATAGCTCCCATGGTCTGCTTGCCTCCCTGTCCTCTACTCCTCGCACTCCTCCTGTACTCCTACTTCTCTCGTCCACTCGACCCACTATTGAAAATAAAATAACTGACTATAACTACTACTACTTTCTTGTTCTCTTCTTTCTCTCTCTTGTTCACTTTCACTCACTATTACTCACTCACTTTCAAAACATTCCCACTAACACGCAATACATTCACCCACTTACTCACTCACAATAACATTTAATACACAATTAAATACTCACTAGCACACTCATTACACACTATCACTCATTAACACTATTTACACTATTTATTCTCTCTTTCTCCCCCTCTCTCTCCCCCTCTCTCTCCCTCTCCCAAACCAGAAGCAAATGCAGCCGCTGATCTTAGTGTTCAAATACTTCCATTTTCCCTTAATTTTACGTTCTTCTGGTTTAGAAAAATTCCATAAGCTACCATTTCGCTTAAATTCTGACACATCTCTAGGAGTCTGGGGCCAGAAGATATCTTATGGGAAAGCACTATTTAGTGAATATGGACCATATTCTCCTTTTTATTGCAAACAAGCTTTGGAAATCATTCAAGGCCTGTTTGATAACAGCAGGATTTAAACTGAATATACTACAGTTATACTTGCAAATGATAATATTAAAATAAGAAAGATTGAGGAGAAAATAAATATTTAAAGACATATGAGGGATGGTGGGGGGGGATGGGGGAGGGAGAGAAGGGGGGGGGGGGGGGTACACTCACCAAAACCTAACATTGCATAATTTCAGTAGGAAGTTTAGTAAGACTCTAAAGTACTATTTTTGTTTGACGTGCGTTTCATTCCTGAGGCTAAACTATAAAATAATCCTGAAAATAATAGCTCACAAACCATAGAAACACGAAGGGATTTTACTTTGACAAACTCTTACCCTCACTGTGATATGACCACGTGACGTGTGGGAGACGCACATATTATCCCTCTTTTAATCTTTTCAGACAATCTCTGTTTTTTTTAAGTGCAGTCACATTTTTTAACATCGATAGTATCATCCATAACCGAAAAATTAGTGCACGAGCCTGCAGAGTCAAATATTGTATGACACAAAAAAATCAACATCGCCAGTAAAAATGAATACCATGTGTCCCAATTGCTTGAAATTTAAGTATCAATTTCTAGAACATATTTTAATATAGAAGGGGGGAGGGGAGGGGGTCTCGAAGCACTGAGCCCAACAAAGCAGTATGCAATGAAGAATTGGTGAGATACTCAGGTTTGTCATGATCTTAGCATGATATTAAAACCCTTCGTAATAAATATTGTGAATAGCAGTTTGGGATGAGGTTGCAGATCTTTGTGGAGATTACTATATCCCACTAATCAGCAAGCTTTCAGCACAAATAAAGAAAAACATGCAGCTAATTGCAAAAGTGTCAACAAGAGAATGAAATGTTTACATCACAATCGTAACTGCCCATAGTAATTAGCCATGCTTGAAAACGGACCACACGTCTCGGTGAATGCTAACAATGGTAACCATCATTGACACACCAATAAAAAAGTTAAAGTTTAACAATCAACTTTGGTTCTTTTAATAATAACTTTTTTTCATATAGCGTCTTTCTCCCAATGGGACTCAAATCGTGTCACAATTACAGTGTAACGTGTGGTACGCAGCACATACAGTAGGATTGTAACAGACATGGCCCCTGCACGGATGAACTTACAATCTATGTTTTTGGTGCCTGAGGCACAGGGAGATAAAGTGACTTGCCCAAGGTCACATTGAGCAGACACCGGGAATTGAACCAGGTTGGGGATAGAGGGTGGTGAGGCATCCCGGGGGTAGGGCGGGGGGAGGGATTGTGGCTGGCGGGTTAAACTCTTGGTTGCCTTAGAGCAGGGGTTTTCAACCAGGGTTCCTAGGTTGCATCTCATGTCAGACACGCTGTTAGAGAGGGTTGGGGGTTCCTCAGAATTTCACATAGAGTTTCTTAACCAAAAAAAGATTGGAAACCACTGCCTTAGAGGTTGGTACAGCATTGCATGACAATGCTTTACTAGCCACTAAGGTGGCCAACAGGGTGAGCTAGTGTTTTTTTTTTTTTTAAGTATTAACCCATTTGATGCTTGTGATATACATTTGTAACCACGGGCATCTTACGGGATTAATGTTATTTTGATTATAGGTGTCTCCAATAATAGTTATTACAGAAACCTATGCTAGAAATAATATTACTGTAATCTGAATGCGATAATTAACGGTTGCGTTAATTCTTGCATCGGGATTTTGGTCCAAATTATTACCGCAATCTTGATGTACCCCTGTAATAGACTGGCCTTCTTGATATGGTCAGTGAGGAGTACACACTGTTGTTTATCGCCAAAATAAAGGACATTTGTTCCCAGACTGGGAAACAATAAGCTACAACATACTTTCTTCTGCAATGCAAAGATCAGGCAGAAAAACAACATAAATCTGGGACATACAATGTCTTTATCTTTCGTGCTGGATGTGTGAGTCCCAGATATTCCCAGGCAATTATTCTGGGAATCTGCTATCTTGCAGGTAGTGCAACCCTGTTTCCTTAGCAGGCTGGTGAAGATTGGTCCTGGTGCTGGGTGTCAGTTCCAGTTGTTCCCAGGAAATCCTTTCTGGGAACTGAAGCCCTGCTTCCTAGTAGGCTTCCTCAGCACTCATGGTTCTGGTGGTGGGTGTGAGTCCCAGCTGTTCCCAAGCAATCCTTTCTGGGAACTAAAGCCCTGCCTCTTAGCAGGCTTCTGAACCTATCTCCTTGCCAGCTAGAGGATAAATTGCAGGGAGTCTAGGAACAGCCTAGTAGACCTGAAAGCTAGGGTGTGGTCTTCCTGGGTGTAGAAGAGTGAGGAGTTAACATCTTCACTCCCTCACAATCCCATCTTAAAATTGCACTAAGGAGATACATTTTTTATTTTTGTACCAGGTGTGATATGTCCACTTTAATTGAGCTCGATGTATCTGGACCAGATTCCTCTCCCATCATTGTAGGCTTTAACATAATAATTGTTATTTGCCCTGGGTCTCACACCATACAGTATATCTGATCAAAGAGATCATGGATTTGTTTTGGTGCAACTATCCAGTCATCTAAGTAACTAAACTTTCGTAGCACCGAGAAGTTCAGCATAGTGTATACAACCAAATATTCATTATCAACATCTGAAATATTTTTCCAAATAAATAAATGTGTGTGTGTATATATATACATATATACATATATATAGTTTAATTGAAAAGCACATCACATGTTTTAGCTATATGTTGTATTGTTGGTGAATAATGAAAAAAATCTATTTCTACCCCTTTTCTACCAGATGGAATACAATACATTTATTTTTAAACTCTGTTTGCAAGATCTGTATGAGGGTCCAGTGTGGGCAACTCAAATCAATGCAACATTTATATACGAACAAACCCAACAGTTGTTTTTTCTTTAATATTGGAGGGCGCACTGGCTTTGCAGCACGCTAAATTTAACATAAGACATGTGGAGGATGAGTAATTAAAGATGGACAGCTGCACATTGGTCTCATGTATAAAGGCACAGAGTGCAAGCACCTCGTAATGAGCAACATACTTGTGCTATGCAGTTATTATCCTATAATTACACCCCTTCTGTACAGCCCTGCTATATCGCTTCTCGTCCCGCATGCTCTGCTTATGTTTATCTCCGCTCTGCTCCATCCACCTCCACAGCCCTCTCGTGTCTGAAACTGTTGTCACTTTTGTCTCCCGTTCAACATATTCAGTGAAACATTTGGTTGGTCTGTGCTTGTGGCTACTCCTCGCGCTCCTGATTCCTGACGCACTTACAGTAATTCCCCCGCCATATCTGTTCTTATGTTCTATACTACAATTCTCCTATTGCATTCTACAAATCTCCCATTATTGCATTTATATTGTAAGCTTCGTAGGGCATGGAGTCCTTAATTCCCATTGTTAACATGTTTAATGCACTTGTGACATTACCTCCCTGTTCTGTCTTGCTAATTCTTTAAAGGGCTGCATACAGATATACTTGCCCACCCTGGTTTTACTTCTTAATGCAGATTATTTTGCCCATAACTTGCAGATACAGAATGTATGATGTCAGTATGATGTCAGTGCTTTTGCATCTCTAGAGAATAAGCCAAATTGGATTTCCAGAGTTTGTACAATTCACTTTTCGATCGTTACAGTCTTCAAAAAAGTGCTTAATTCAAAAAACAATGTGGCCGAAAGCATCTGTTTTATTCACATCAGCAGATCATATTTTGGGCTAAGATTTATAATTTTTTAATGCCAGTACTAAATATTTGGGGAAATTTCTGTACAGAGCGTTGTCTGGACGCCAACAAATTGGAACGAAAAGAAAGGGCCTTTTCATTTCGCACTTTTTTTTAAACTTCCAAATGGTATAAACAGGATTTCAGTCAGTAATAGCATCAGTTTTGGTCCAATAATTCAGATATACTGTATGAAATGAGAATGGCTTTTTGTGTGGGCTCCTGATTATTTGTGCAACACATACAATCCAGATTGTACGAAACACCTGATCATCCACGTGTGGAACACTGTGATGTGCTGAGGTATTCATTTTAGTTCACGTCTACAAATGTCAGCAGAACCGTCCGTGAAATAGTGACATTGGAAATACCTACTGTATGACAAACGTTTTAGACACATAGATTTCCTAGATTTACTGAAGGTCGATAATGTTGCGTTAAAAATTTGCATTATAAAACTATGCATTGCAGCAATATTTTTTTACAATTCCAGTGTTTACTACAAATTAAATATTCAGAAGTGGGTTACAGCAGGGGTTCTCAACTGAACTCCAGTCCTCAGAACCCCCCTCATTCAACAGGTCAGGATTTCAGGATATCCCTGCTTCAGCACAGGTGGTTCAATCAGTGGCTCCCTGCTTCAGTCCAAGTGGCTTAATCAGTGGCTCAGTCGAAGACTCAGTCACCTGTGCTGAAGCAGGGATATCCTCTGATCTGTTGAGGGGTTCTGAGGAGTGGAGTTACGATATTTAATCCAATTTGCATCCAGAATGCCAGAAAAGGAGTAACCCAGCGGCAAGTAACACCACTGATATAAATAACGATTAACTGATAGAAACATGCGCCAATCAGGGGTTAGATATAGCACACTTTTGTTTGCCATAGTGCTATGTAATAAGCCTTTTACCAAAACCCTATAGCAGGCAATAATTTACCCCACTTTGATGCCTAAGGATAAGGAATGCATAAGGCAAAGTGTTGGCATATACTTAATACTTGGTTATTGAGCTATGAAGACACCCATCACCACTTGTTATGTCAATAACGGAGCTCTGTAGATTTGGGCTTAGGACAGAGAGCAAATAAAGAGTGAGGGTCAGACAAGCAAGGAATTCTGGGAGAGGAAATAGCAACTATTGACTCTTGCTGAAAGTTGTTATCCCTAAAAAATACTAGGAGTAGTGTGGCAACTCATTTAAGGCATTACACACATTTATCCTTTCCCACCATTTAGGTTTCTCAAATTTGACCATAACATATAACACATCACTACTACACTGTCTGCGTGGTGTTATAGTTAGAGATGGGTGGATTGGTCCGAAACTCCTTCCTGGATTTTTTTAGACCAAATCTGATCCCCACACCAAAATCCATCTTCGGTTTGAGTACTAAAAAAATCTACATTTGAATCTGCCATTCACCTTGTTTTCACTTGTGTGTGTCAGAAAACCTGTGTTTTATTTAATCTCACCTGGCCTCATTAACTCATAGTCCTCAGGACATATTAATTAGTAACCTTGAAAGAACTTCAAACTCAAATCAACAAAATAGATATCGCTGGGAGATATGCTTGTAGACAGTTACAGGTCCTCCTCCTCCCCTCCTCCTCCTTCTCCTCCTCCTCCCCTCCATCCTCCCCCTCCTCTCCTCCCCTCCCTTCCTCCTCCTCTTCCTCCTCCTTCCCTTCTCCCTTTTTCCCCCTTCTCTTCCACCACATCCTCCACCTCCTCCTCCACTCCTCCACTCCTCCTCCACCACCATCACCACCACGAAAAAACTATATTTCAGGTACGCAGATTCAATCAGAGTTTGGACTGTTAAAAGCACTTGTGTGTGTCAGAAATGCTGTGTTTTATTTAATCTCACCTGGCCTCAGTAACTCATAATAATAAGACATATTATTACTTAGTTACCTTGAAAGAACTTCAAGCACAATCAACAAAATAGATATTCCTGGGAGATATGCTTGTAGACAGTTACAGTGTTCCTCCTTCACCTCCTCCTCCCCCTGTCCCCCCCCTCCTCTCCTCCCCCCTGTCCCCCCTCCTCTTCTCCCCTCCTCCCCACCTCCTCCTCCTCCCCTTCTCCTTCCCATCCTCCTCCCCTCTTCCTCCTTCTTCCCCTTCCCCTCCTCCTTCTCTCCACTCCTCCTTCCCTCCACTCCTCCTCCACTCCACTCCTCCACTCCACTCCTCCTCCACTCCATTCCTCCTCCTCCACTCCATTCCTCCTCCACCACTCCACTCCTCCTCCACCACGCCACTCCTCCTCCACCACCACCACCATCACGAAAAAACTATATTTCAGGTATGCGGATTCAATCCGAGTTTGGACTGTTAAAAGCACGATCATGAATTTGCAATCCGTCGTTCGGATTTTCAGCAACTGAAAAAAAATGTGCCCATCTCTAATTATTGCCAATTTGACATAAATACATTTTCTGTGGGAGTTACTTTTATTCCTTCAATGTGCTTTTGCCAACTATCCCTTAGACCAGGGGTTCGCAAACTCTTCTCCCTGCGCCCCCCTGCCTACTCTCACCCCCTGCTCACGCCCCGCGCCCCTGCTCGGCTCCGGCGTCATGGCAACGTCACAAGACCCCGCGGTGCCATTTGATGCCGGGTTGCCATGCCAAGCAAAGTTACAGAGGCCTCGCGCGATCCCCAGCATTTAATTTAAATGCCTTCGGGGAAGTACGGGGCCTCTGTAACCGCTGCGCACCCCCTCCCAGAAAATCTTGCACCCCCCCAGTTTGCACCCCCCTGCCTTAGACAGTATTGTGATCAAAAAACAAATCATGATCTGGTGGCATATACAGTACAGTATGTACGGAAAGTAATGAAAACATTTTGTGAATACCGTCTGTACTGTATTATCCTTCTTTGCAGCTTCGTGTTTCCCTGCATTATGGGATGAGAAGATTTCTGGCGTCCACAATATTATACGTTCCTCTTGTGGATTCATCTGTATAGTTTATCAACTGCGACACCAAATACCATAATAAAAGAAAGACATCAAACACACACACAAAGCTGCAAAGAAGGATAATACAGATGGTATTGATGTGAGTCACAAAGTGTTTTACTGATATATATATATATATATATATATAAATATATATATATATATATATATATATATATATATATATAAATATGATCATGATCTTTTTTGATTATAGTTAATTTGACACGCGTATCATATGTTGTCTGCATGATTGTTGAATTAACATAAGGTAGGGGTGCTCAACTCCAGTCCTTAAGCCTCCTCCCCCCCCCCCCCCACCACCAAGAGGTTGGGTTTTCAGGATATCCCTGCTTCAGCACAGGTGGCTCAATCAGTCCCTGCTTCAGCAGAGGTTGCTCAATCAGAGGCTCAGTCTTCGAATGAACCACCTGTGCTAAAGCTGGGATATCCTGAAAACCTGACCTGTTGGGGGGCGGCTTGAGTACAGGAGTTGAGCACCCATGATATAAGGAACCAACACCAGGATAAATCTGTTGCTATCCAATTA
Source organism: Ascaphus truei (assembly GCF_040206685.1). NCBI lineage: Eukaryota > Metazoa > Chordata > Amphibia > Anura > Ascaphidae > Ascaphus > Ascaphus truei. The sequence continues at coordinate 18,122,718 of NC_134492.1, read as the reverse complement.
TTTTTTATAGTCGTTCTGTTTAGACTTTAGGTTAGAATAATTGACACTTCTACTAAAAACAAAAACGTTATAAGAAGAGTGATGTAACTCTTTATGAACCAATAAAGTACACATCTGTATTTTGGAAAGGAAAGTACTAGAGATATAAGAACTTTTGCCCTAATTTTGCAAACTTTGCTAAATCTGCTGCTTCTTATAAACTTTGAAACATCTCACTCTTGAGAGAGGATTGGAAGGGGAGAGGAAGGTAATATGGGAGAAAGAGCAGGGGGAGGTACCCAATAACTTATGTAACCTGCCCCCCCGGGGAATACTAATTAATGTAAGGGGTTAACAGCCTTAAGGGGTTACCCGGATGGGATCACTCTGGTATTGCCCCTCCCCAACATGTGATATAGGATGCCTATGAATAAGGGATTGCCACTCCCTTGTATGTCTTGTGACCAGTGATGTCACCATAGGGAGAAAGAAAAGTCTATATAGCTCCACCCAATGTTCTACAGTAGAAGCACGTTCTCCTGAGTTCTGCAGAGGGCCTCACTGTGAGTACTGTAAATATGTTTAAGGGTATAGATATGTATTTTAAGAGTGTCCTGTCCCTGTAAAGTTAAGGAATTTTCCGCCTATAGTAATGGCTCAAGATTGTTTTCATGTTGGAAGAGGAGTGAGCATGTGCTCAGCAGGAGTTCTCAGAGTAGTAGCTCCGGAGCATAACCAGATCGGCCCCACCGGAAGGTCCTTAGTAAACTCCCAATCCAATACACATGAACGAGGTATGCAGTACACAGTAAGGGGTTACTGATCCTAGAAAGCAGAGTTTAAAGAAGAGTTTATTCCCAATGGGGGCCCACTTGGGATGGGGCACCAACGATGCTATGCAGGAGATTGCCAATTGAACCAATACTAAGGGAAACAAGCATGAGTACCCCCCCCAGTTTAGGAGTGCGAGCTACCAGGGGAAGAAACCCAGAGTAACTTTATGATTTGCCCCCAGTTAATATGTCTAATGTGAAGTCTGTCCTTGTATGGCGAGCTTTATAAACGGAAGCTCATTTGTGTACTATAAAATTTCCCGGCGTACATCTTTATTCTATCTGCATATCCACGCCCAGTACTGAGCATAGCCATGCATATGGTCAATACATTCCTCCCAAAACATTATTCTATACAACAAATGGAGAGATACCTGTGCACACACCTTAGATACGTGATAATATGCAAAATATATTCAAATGATTTAAACTAGCATATTTCTCAGGTATGTCAATTGTGTCGACAGATATCTCTCCACATGTTGCATGGAGCAAACTGATCTCTCTTCGACACTCGCCATAAATGTGGTGTTGTTTAGTTCTGTGTGACAATGTTCTGTATGATCTGATATTAAAAGAAACAGTAACAATCTCAGACAAGGGGATACTAAGTTATTCTAATGTACTTTGAGAAACACATGCAAGAGTGCATGTAAATAGTACCGTATATCTGATTGTATCAGGCAGTGTTCTCCTGTTAATCCACATGGATCACATTGAACAAATGACAGTTATATAAACTGCATACAAAATAAAAAAAATCAGCAACAGAGCAGAACATGGTACATCATGTCAGAAAAAAGATTAGCACTTCGAACCACAAAAGGCCCTTCTAAAGACCTTTTCACATTAAAAGGGCCTTTTCTGGCCCGAGGTGCTAGTCCTGACATAATGTATCATGTTGCTAATTTATTTAATGTTTACTGAATAAAGAGGACTAAGGGGTCTATTCTAGTAGCCTCCATAACCCACTTATCGAGGCCTTTTCGGCCAAAATGCTTACTGCTATTCAGAAATCCTCGATAAATGGGCGATAAAGGCATGAATCGCAATTTTTTGCTGCCGTCCAAAACACATCGCTGGGTGATCGGCGATAAGCCACTTATTGGCACGTTTTGAAACTCGCGCAATTCTAGTAGCCATCCAAATTCCAAATGATTTAATCAAAACAATAAACAGGAATAGAAAAGATAACAATCAATACAAACAAACATTTGCCAAAACATGCATTGCCTGTCACTGTATTTATCTGTACACTAGGGCACAGATTAATACATTAGCAGACAATGGGCACTGAAAAACATAAAAATAAATAAATACAATAAAAAAACCTGAAAAAATATATTTACATACATTCAATATACATCTTATCTTTAGAAGTCTTCACCCTCCGAAACCCGGCGTATCAGGAAGCTCTCGACCCGTGACGTCATCACCTGAAATCCGTCTCCATCCACTTTGAAGATCATCATCAGGTACTAAAATCTTCTTTCTTTGATCTTCTTTGCCCGTCTTCTATCTTCTGTAATTATTTTCTTCTTTTCTTCTATCTTCTTTCTTTCAATCCAAAACCCTATCTTAAATCCAAAACGTGTGTGTGTGTGTTAAAATTCCGGGCATTATCCAATCAGTAATGCCCGGAATTTAAGCAGCAGAATGTGTAGTTTTCAATGTGTTTATTTCCAGCCAATCAGCTTTCAGAACAGCTGAGACAGGGCAGGGGATTCAACTGATTGAAGTAACAGATCTGAGACAGGGTAGGGGATTGGTCAGGACGTATCAGCCACGGGTTGACTCCTCCCCCTTCCGAGCTGACTGAGATTGTCTGAGCAGATTCAGTTGAAGAAGGGGGGGGGGGGGGGAGTCTGCAAAGCAAAGAAGTAAGTGGCTGTCTGTAGTTTCTTTGTGAGTGTGTCAGTAGCAGTGTGTGTGTGTGCTGTGCTGTGCTGTGCTGATGTATATCTGTGTAGAGGTGCTGTGTGTGTGTGTGCGTGCGTGTATAGAGCTCCAGTGTTTGTGTGTCAGTGTCAGCAGCAGTGTTTATGGGTGTGGCATGTGTGTGTAGCAGCAGTGTGTGTGTGTATAGAGGTGCAGTGTATAGAGGTGCAGTGTTGTGTATGGTGTGTGTGTGTGTGTGTGTGTAGAGGTGCTGTGTTGTGTATAGAGGTGCAGTGTTGTGTGTGTGGGGTGTGTGTAGAGGTGCTGTGTTGTGTGTAGAGGTGGGGGGGAGTGCAATGTTTAGTAAGTGGCTGCATTTTTAATTGTGGCTGCACTGTGTGTGTGTGTGTGTTGTGTTGTGCTGTTGTATGTGTAGCAGCAGTTCATGTGTGTGTAGAGCTGATGTATGTGTGTATAGGGCTCCAGTGTGTGTGTGTGTGTGTGTGTGTGTGTGTGTGTGTGTGTGTGTGTGTGTGTGTTGTGTGTCAGTGTCAGCAGCAGTGTTTATGGGTGTAGCATGTGTGTGTAGCAGAAGAGTGTGTGTGTAGAGCTGCTTTGTTGTGTGTGTGTGTGTGTGTGTGTGTGTGTGTGTGTGTGTGTGTGTGTGTGTGTGTGTGTGTGTGTGTAGAGCTGCTGTGTTGTGTGTGTGTAGAGCTGCTGTGTTGTGTGTGTAGATGTGCTGTGTTGTGAGTGTAGCAGAGATGCTATGTTGTGTGTGTGTAGAGCTGCTGTGTGTGTAGAGCTGCTGTATGTGTAGAGGTGGTGTGCTGTTGTGTGTGTGTGTGTGTGTGTGTGTGTGTGTGTGTGTACACAGAGGGGCGGCAGTGTGTGATATAGATATCTGCAGTGTAAGCGTATATAGAGATAATTTCAATTATTTACCATTTTATTTTAATAAAAAAATCTATTTAACTATACAAAAGTGTCTATTATTTATGAAAAAAGTCTACATTTAGCCTATAATAGTAATAATCCCCTCAGAACAGGGCATTACTGGCCAATAATGCCCTGGCTGGGTTAAAGTCCCCCGGCTTCGCCTCGGGCCTTCAACTCTTCCAGCCAGGGCATTATTGGTGATTATTACTTAAATAATAGAGAGTAGCCTCGTAAGCCTCCTCTGTACATTTTCTAGCCTCCCAGGATCCAGCAGTTATAATATCACACGTCCTTTCCATATCTATCGATATGCACCTGCCCGACTCTTGCGTTCTGCTCAAGGATGTCTTCCGTCTACCCCTTTTGTATTTAAAGCCCTCTCCTGCCTAAAACCTCTCTCACTCACTGCCCCACACCTCTGGAATGATCTTCCCCTGAATATCCTACTAGCCCCCTCTCTCTCCACTTTAAGACCCATCTTAAAACCCACCTCTTTAACAAAACATATGGGTAGTTCCGTGGCTGATACTATACACCTCATACAGTACATCAACCGTGACACCTTGCAGACGCACTTACCAGAACACCTTCCTACTGTCTCTGTACGCTCAACCTACTTACCACTTAGATTGTAAGCTCTTCGGGGCAGGGACCCCTTTTCCTGTTACTTTAATGTCTCCAGCGCTTATTCCCATTATGTGTTGTTATTATGTTAGTCCAATTATAATGCAACCATACCACCTACTCCCTCTCCCTCATTTGTTACGATACTACATGGAAGACAGGCCTAATACCACTACTCACCCTTCTAACTCTGGCAGAGCTTATGACCACTAAAAAAATAAAGGAGGGCTGCAGACACACTGGGCCATATTTACTAAGTGGCGCTATTCCATAGGACACTTTCCAATGCCCGGAAGACTAATGAATATGGCATACTGTAAGGAGTCTTCCTGTACCAAAAGGGTTATATGGCTTTGCATATACAATATGCTCACTGTACAGTTACTTTCTTCGGATACAGTTGTTTCGAATCTGCTTACTATGGAAATGACCAGTCTTGTTTGTTGGACTTAATGGTTCTCTAATGATCACAGTATAAATATTTATGAAACTTGCTTTAGCAACAGGCTCTGTGTATGCTGAAAACAAATAGAAACAACCGGTAGAGTCATGCAACATAGACTGGAAATCGTTGCTTAACACCATCCCTGCCAGGCCCACAGAAGTATGGAGAATCTTTTATGCATCTGCAATGTATAATATAGGTCCTCCTTAACTCCCAGATGTTCTTTGTGTTCTTGTGCTATGTATCATGCAGTTTGCCTTCAGTCATATGCACGCTGCTTTGCATCATAAATGGCTACAAACTGCTGCTCTGCACCAAATTGTAACAATATATCCCATACCATATTAACTGTCATCAAACGCAACTCTTCCAGTATGTAATATAGCATATACTGTACACCAGGGGTGACCAACTCCTGTCCTCAAGGGCCACCAACAAGGCAGGTTTTCAGGATATCCCTTCTTCAGCACAGTGGCTCAAACAGTGGCTCAGTGAGCCACTTGTGCTGAAGCAGGGATATCCCTAATACATGACCTGTTGGTGGCCCTTGAGAACTTAAGTTGGCCACCCAGTTGTATTCTGTACACTGGCCATTGCACAAAAATAGTTACAACAATCTAAAGAGCTTGTCACACATTAATAATGAGCACTCTTGCAGCTACTTTAGTCCCACTGCATCCCTCCCAATCACCATGGTGTCCTACCAAAGTACTTACACTTGGGTATGTAACACCTCTTTATTTTTATCACTCAGACTTATGACTATTGCTGAGGCGGGGGTCTGAGTCCCTGTTAATACTTACTGGGTTAGGCCAGATGGCAAGAAGAATACGGACACAGTATACGGGCGATACAACTAGTTTACTTATCCACTACTAACTTGGGCACCGTGTGACACTCTGCCGAGGATCACTACACACAGTATACAAATACAACACAATCCCCAAATAACACTGCGCTGGTGTGAATCAGTGTCAGTGGTGTATTAGCCTCCCAATCCTGGGTGTGAAGGCTTGTGATGGTGCCGGCACTCCGTGGTATCTCGTTGTGTACTAACTTTTGCAGGCTTGTACTTCGAAAATAGTACTTTAGTACCACTGTGCTTTATAGCCGTTGCGGGTCCCCTCCAATGGTGCTGTAACTCTCAAGCACGTCTGGCACTGTAGCTCTCTGCTCCTGCTGCCACATGCACTCCGCAATCCTCGACTGGACCTGATAGCACTCACGTCCGTGCAGATCTGACTCAACATGGCCGCCCCCCTCTTTAAAGGCTCCTCTCCCTCAAAGTCCCTCCTCTTCCACAGGCGTTATCATTGGCTGCCCTCATGTCCATCACAGTCACATGTACAGAGCACACCGGAGAGGAACCAGCCAGGGGGCAGTGTGAGTGTGTGGAGCTTTCCACACAGGGGGTTACATGTATAACTTGTGTATAAGTTGCAATTTTATACCCCTGTGCTATATTATCACCTGGCAATGAGCACTCTGCAGTTATCCAGAACGGAGATGGGTGAAACATATTCACCTAATTAAAATATTTCATATTGGAATATTTATAGTGTAAATGTCTGCAGTTGTATTTATTATTCTACTATACTTTAGTGCCGACGAGTATTCTAAAACAAATCTGGGGCAATCACCAACAAGACCCAGGTACATGCTGGGGACAGCAGAGAGAAGGATATTCAGCGCTCGTGCTGCAGATGTAGTGGTTGGAAAGATCTCTGTGCTGCACGTGCATGGAGCGTCTCTCCAGAAGCTCCCACTTCAGACGTGATCCCCCCTAAAAGAGGGGAGGACACCCTGAGAAACAGAAAAGAAAAAATGCACAGATGCGCACCAGGGATAGAATTAGTATTATTTATTATTAAAACATACACATAGACAGCTGAGAGGATCCAACCCCTCCTCAGCTCAATGGGTTAACTGCCCAGATACATAAACCATACATATGGTCTCTAAACATAGAATATCCTAAACAATAAAACACACACAACAAAAAACGATCAGTGTTAAAAATAAACAAAGAAAGTACCAACAGCCCAAGGGAATTTAAGTAAAAACCGCCATAGAGGGCTATAATACCGCTGACAGGGGGGAACGAACACTCACACTGGGGCAGAGGTGGGGGTCCACGGATGACCGCACGGGATCCGGATCGCGGCACCGCGGAAGATCAAAAAACGCTACCTGAGCCTCAGGCAGGCTCCGTCTCAGCCTCTCAGCAAACACGCGCAGGATGACCTGTCGTGACCTCTACGGGTTTCGCACCACGTGCTTCGTCAGGAGGTCACGTACAGCGTCATCCGCGCGTATTTATAGAAGGCAGGGAATCAGTAAGGACGGCCCCCTTCAGACGCCAGACCTAGCACCCTTTAAATGCCAGCTGGGATATTCTATGTTTAGAGACCATATGTATGGTTTATGTATCTGGGCAGTTAACCCATTGAGCTGAGGAGGGGTTTGATCCTCTCAGCTGTCTATGTGTATGTTTTAATAATAAATAATACTAATTCTATCCCTGGTGCGCATCTGTGCATTTTTGCTTTACATGCTGGGGACATGCTGCAACATTTCTGCAGACAGACTAATGGCCCATCGGATTAACAGCGAGGGTCCCTGGCAGTCCCATTCAAACTGAACGGGAATGCCAGGGACCCCTGCTGTGTTAATCCGATGGGCCATTAGTCTCTGCAGAAATGTCACTGAAATGTTTGCAGCATGCACCCAGCATGTACGCTGGATCTTGTTGGTGATAGCCCCAGATTTTCCAAGGCAGGTTTAAGGCAAGTTTTAGAATACTCGTCGGCGCACCTGTATGTGAATTGAACAGTTGTAGAAATATTATAGCCTGCAGATGCTCTCATTGATACAAGACTGCAGACATTTGACAGAACTGGCAAAAAGGTTGCTGGTAGTGGATGCTTTTAATATTTGTTATTAACATGGGTATATTTTTTTACTAATTTAAGGTTTTAGACACTTGGTATATTGGAAAGTTAATCATTACTGTAACAGTAACAGTAGGCTTGAGGGATGCTTCAGTACTTTGCTACTTATTTTGTCTGAAAGATTGAAATATTAGCATCATATTCATGAGGAGTCTCTAAGATTGGAGTTAAATTCATTTCAGAGTCATAGTGCTCTAGAGCAGCGTTTCCCAAATGGTGGGTCGCGACCCGGCACCGGGCCACAGCACCACAATTGCCGGGTCGCAGCGAGGCTGGACGCGCGGTGTCTCCCGTCCCCCGGCACCAAAATTGCCGGGTCGCAGCAAGGCTGGCCGCGCGGTGTCTCCCCCCCCACTCAAGTTAAAAAAAATGGCGGCGATTCCCCCACGCGGCTCCCAACGTGGGACGGAGGAGGAAGTAGCAGCTCCTCTGCGGCCTGCACGTTATGTGGGACGGAGGGGGAAGTACAAGCTCCTACTGCGGCCTGCTTCCCCCTGCGGCCAGCTTCCCAAGCTCACCTCCCATTGCACCCCCTCCGAGCCCATCTCCCGTGCCCCCAAGCCCACCTCCCATCCCGGGCAGCAGGGGATATCGGGGGCAGCAGGGGAAAGCGTCCGGCGGCAAGATAAGTCACCCCACCCAGTCACTGTCACCCAGTGACTCTCTCCCACCCAGTCACTGCCTCCCACCCAAGTGTCCCTGGCCCCCTCCTCCCACCCACCCAGGTGTCCCTGGCCCCCTCCACCCACCCACCCAGGTGTCCCTGGCCCCACCCACCCACCCAGGTGTCCCTGGCCCCCTCCTAAGGTGTCCCTGGCCCCCTCCTCACACCCACCCACCGGGGTGTCCCTGGCCCCCTCCTAAGGTGTCCCTGGCCCCCTCCTCACACCCACCCAGGTGTCCTTGGCCTCCTCCTCCCACCCACCCACCCAGGTGTCCCTGGCCCCCTCCTCCCACCCACCCAGGTGTCCCTGGCCCCCTCCTCCCACCCACCCAGGTGTCCCTGGATCCCTCCACCCACCCACCCAGGTGTACCTGGCCCCCTCCTCCCACCTCCGTCATTGCCTGTAATTCAATGTTTGTGTCTGTGTGCGTATAGGGGAGAGCGAGTGTGTGTGTATCTGTATCTGTGTGTGTGTGTGTATCTGTATCAGTGTGTGTGTATCTGTATCAGTGTGTGTGTGTATCAGTGTGTGTGTATCAGTATCAGTGTGTGTGTGTGTGTGTGTATCAGTATCAGTGTGTGTGTGTTTGTCAGTGGCTGTGTGTGTGTGTGTATCAGTGGCTTTGTGTGTGTATCAGTGGCTGTGCGTGTGTGTGTGTGTGTATCAGTGTCTGTGTGTGTGTATCAGTGTCTGTGTGTGTGTATCAGTGTCTCTGTGTGGCTGCGTGTGTGTCAGTGGCTGCGTGTGTGTATCAGTGCGTGTCTGTCAGTGGCTGCGTGTCTGTCAGTGGCTGCGTGTCTGTCAGTGGCTGCGTGTGTGTGTGTGTGTGTGTATCAGTGGCTGTGTGTGTGTGTGTGTGTGTATCAGTGGCTGTGTGTGTGTCTGTGCAGGCCCTATAGGCCAGTATAGGCGATAACATTTTTAGTGGGTCACGAAGGAGAAGTTCAAAAATAACCGGGTCACGGAAAAAAAAGTTTGGGAAACCCTGCTCTAGAGCTACAGGGATATCACTGGAGCAGGAATGGCCAACTCCAGTCCTCAAGGTAAGGTTTTAAGGATATCCCTGCTTCAGCACAGGTGGCTCAATCAATGATTGAGCCAGTAATTGAGCCACCCGTGCTGAAGCATGGATACCCTTAAACCTGATCTGTTGGTGGCCCATGAGGACTGGAGTTGGCCACCCTTGCAATAGAGCTTACACACATACTGTATGGTTCTTATCCCCTTCCTGAAATCTTGCTCTATTTGTTCCTCCTGGTAGCTGACCACCCTCTGAGAGCTGCAGGAATGCACAAATGTATGTATATGTTTATTTGTATAGGGTCATCCATGTATATAAAGCTTCACGGCACTAAATGATGCAACAAATAAATGGAAGAAAAGGAATTCCACCTCGATCCAGAGCAGGGATTGAGGGATCCAGGGCCATGTGAATCCTGTCATAGTGACCTTTGAGTCAAAAGGTTTGTGTGCCACTGAAACGTAAGAGGTTTAGTAACAAAGCAGGTTGGTCATATATGGACATCTAAAATGCTCTACAAATAAAATAAATAATCCAGTGTGCATCTCACACAGATCATGTTCCTATGTTTCTAAAACAAGGGCTTAAAGTGAATATATATATATATATATACCATTTTGAATCTCCTAATTTAGAACTACATGGGAAATTTGCATGTAGTATTATTTATGAACAATTAGAATAAGTAACATCTTAACTATTTGAAATGGAATACTAATGGTGTTTACATGTGGTCTGTTTGACACTATTGTTCATTGTACTGTGCTTGTGTTTGCCATCTTTTATCTATATACTGTATCCCAACTTAGCCACTCTTTGATGTGGTGAAGAACATTTTGTTGGTGATGATAGATGAAGGATCTTCCAGGGCTTTGCTTACTCTGCCCTTTGATATAGAGCAAAGATTGGTGGCACCTGACTTTTGGTTTCTTATCTGCTATTTGTATGCTGTAGGGATATGTACATTGTATATGATAGTACTGTACTATACACTGTCTTATATTCTTATGTGTTATTAATAAGGGAATTTTGAGAGGATCCCTAGCAGTAAGCAGAAGCTGTGCTCCACTGCTTGGCCCCTTGCAGACGCACTTATCAGAACGCCCTCCTACTGTCTCTGTACGTTCCTCCTACTTACCAATTAGATTGAAAGCTTTTCGGAGCAGGGACTCCTTTTCCTAAATGTCACTTTTATGTCTGAAGCATTTCTCCCCTTTATGTGTTATTTGTATTATTTGTTATTTGTAATGTGTACAGTATTGTGCTACTGTGCTACTGTGTCAATTTCAGGTATTTAAAAGCCAGAACACTAAAATGCCATTGTATTCACTCGCCTGCACTCACATCTTAAGGTTGTACAATTGGAAGAAATCCCGCGCCATGACATGGGTATTCCGAGGTATACACCGCGTGATTTGTTAAAATAATGGCTGCTGCATCTGTATTTGGCGAAAACACAAAACATACACCAGCTTTGTTGATGCTTGATAAATTCATTTGACAAGAGAGCCAATAGAAGGTGTTTGGTTTGGTTGGGATTACTGACAGTTTAGAGGGTTAAATGTTGTTTCCTGTGATAGATTTGACTTGTTAAGCTAGGGCGCAACCATTTGGTGAATTGATTTGTAAAGGTTAGTATACAGTAGGTCACACCCCTTTAGCGCTATTCGGTTTAGGGAATATTCCCCATTTTTAATAAGAAATCTGCTGTTCCAGTAGCAGTGGGATCATGAACTGCGGCAATGCACTAGGCACAAGATCACTGATGGGCACCCTGCCAGGGTTATCTGGTTGTTGATCTAATTTAATAATGCTGTGGCCTCAATTCCCCAATGAATCAATGTGTGTTTATTTCCTTTAAAGGGAGTGGAGGTTTAGTTCTAGGGCCTGCATCAGTCAAGAAATCACCTGCAGTAAGGATAGTGCAGCAAGAGTAGGCGTTCCTGCCCCCTCTCTCCACCTATTCACAAGGATTAAGCTCTACAGAGGGAGTGTCCTCAGGCAAGAACATATAAGGGGGTAGTCAAATGGGATAGGCCTCTTATCTCCTGGTATTCCAGTGATGTAGTCCCGCTTTGCCTCCCTCTTTTTTGTTGTCTGGCGGTACTCTTTTGCATTAAAACAAAAAATGCATAGAAATAAATATATTAAACACGTTAAAACAAAAAAGGGGAAATTTTCCATAGGAAATAATAATTTATGTAATATGGTTGACGTGTGTGTAATTTGTCACAGCTTGGCAAAGTTAGTTTGTCAGGCTGGGGTTATTCCATTTGGAATGTTCCCTTATTATCAATCATACATCTGCCAATCCGGAGTTCCAACAGCAATAGGGATTAAGAAGCTGTGAGTGCCATGGGCTCAAGATCACTGACGGACACTATGAAAGGTCATGTGGTTGTTGATCTAATTTAATAAAGCTATGGCCTTGTTTACAAAAAGAAGTGTTATGTATTTATTTCATTGAAAGAGAGGGGAGGTGTCCTCTGTGGGCCTGCACAGGACATATAAAATTTAAGCTAAATGTAACAGGGAAGAGATTTAAACCAAATTAAAGGGTATAGTTAGAGAGAGTTACTTTTGTGTTTTGAGGTTCTGTGATTGCTCATCATTAGCAGGGCCACCTACAAGGGGGGTGGGGGGGCGATCTGGGACAAGTGTCTGGCCGTCCGATGCTGGAAGTTGGGTTGGGCCCAACTGCCTGGGTCTCCAAGTGCCTCAAGGCTTCAGTTCTCCTCAGCAGCAGGACCCTCTCATGCCAGAGAGAGGAAGGGGACAGTGAGTGGGGGGGGGGGAGGGGGGAAGGGAGAGAAATACATTGGGGGAGAGAGGGGAAGAGGAATAGAGGGTGAGAGAACGAGGAGGTGTCTGGGAGAGGGACTGTGCCGTTCCACAGACTTGTGTAAATTGGGACTGTTCTGGGTAAACTGAGTTTTTTTGAGGGGGTTAACATTTCTTATAATCTTCTGGAAAAATATTTTAACGTAAAAACTGTTGCCATGACAGATGATTTACACTTGTGTAAGGCATATTTACCTTAATTTAGCTAATATAAAAAAAAGATAGTACAAAAAAACTGATCATAGCATTACATGTCTTTTTGAATAATGGCCAAGATGACATGATGGAAACAGAGGGCTCCTCTAGTATTAGGCCAAGTCTGCTTCTGAAAAACAAATGAAAGCTTTTTCTAGAATTGGGTGATTTACTCACATTGACAAAAGCTTCATTTGTAAGTGTTACTTTTACACTATATTTGTAGATCACTGCAGGATTTGAAGTAACCCCATGTAATCCCTCTTTGTACGATTAAGATCCTTCACTTCTAGAGCGTTCTTGAGTTCCTCGCGGAGAAAAACATTGTAGGTTCTTCCAATAAAGCAGGGGTTAGGGGTAGTTAGCTGACAGTGATGTCATTCCCACAGTGGCTCACAGCCAGCGTCGCAAACGACAACTCAAATAAGTACTGAAGTTCAACTTTGCAATCATAGGTCTAAATTAAAATATTAAGGGGTTAAAGCAAAACATTCCAAGAACTGAATCAGTGCACATGGTATTCATTTGTCTGTGTTAAATGAGTTCAGCATTTTGTTTTTCCCCTTTTATGAATATTTCTGTTCTTTGGCGCTACTTTGAAATGATCTGTCCTGAAGGCATACAGAATATTAACAGTGCTGCATCGTTACAGAATGTTACCATACTGTGAAAGACCCAAATATCCCTGAAGATGGGGAAATCTTATACAGGAGGATTGGTGTTTTAACCTTTCCAGTACCGGAGGACCATCGGTACCAGAATGCCACCGGACTTCGGCATGTGATTGCTTCAGCAGTATGATCCCATGATCCCCACCGCCCCCAACTCCACTTCCGTTTTTATCGGGCCAACTGCTGCGTTGGAGCGGTTAGCCTGATCCTCCCTTCGAAACCTAGTATTTTATCCATGAAGTACCCAGGGATGCAGGGTAATAGCATGCAAATATGTCACTTAATCCATTTTAACATGGATCCCTTGAATCTTATGCCTGCTGTGTTACACGGCTTTAAAAGCAAAACCTAGGTTAAAGTAGTGCATGAGCAGAAAACTTGCTCACAGGCCGCGGTTTCCACTTTCTAATCAGTGTGAGACTGGTTATTGGCCATGCCAATGTGAACCTGGTAGTTGCTACAAACCAGACACTCAAGTAAGTTATTGTGAGTAAAAAAAAGTGACAAAATCCCTCCACTCTATAGCATTACCCAGAATCCCTGGCAGCAGTTGAAGCATTGTATTCTGACTTTGGGGAATGGCAGGTTTATGGAACTGAGACATGTGAGCGTGCTCATAAGTGGGTTTTTTTTTATCTTTGCTATACGGTGGTGGATTTGTGTCACTTTTTCTTTACTCACTATAACTTAGTTGTGATTGTAATCAACATATAGATTTTCATACATTGGAAATACACCATATTATATTTGTATATCATCTGTTTTAAATTAAAAAAAAATTTACATTTGCATATACTTAGTCAGCTGGTTAGTATAAAATAGCTTGTTCAAATAGCTTACAATCTAATATGTTATGTAAGCACAGCATTTCATTGACCACTTCTCCCAAATCCCATTAAAACTAATTTCCATCTGCACTGCTAATTTCAGAATTATGTTTAAACAGGAACAGTCAAATTAGAATATGCACCTTGTATACACTTTGTTTACATATATTGCTATGCAGAATAATGTGTTACAAGTCTCATCAGCATTAGAAGTAACTCTGAAATAATAAGCAACAATTGCTAGCATTACTGCACTCCTCACCATGTGTCTTTCATGTTTTGGTAGACTGGTACAGTAAATAATCACCTAGATAGGGTGTACTAAGTCACCTATTACTACTACTCAATGTCTTAGAAAAATCTATTGAGATCATGAGCAAAGCCATTTCCACAAGAGAGCCTCGAGACTAGAGAATGTTAAAGTGTGAGATCCCGTGCTGATCAGATTTGCTTGGCGGAATGGCCAGAGAGATGGGACTATGCCTTATGTAATATAACCTAAAAAAAACAATTGATTTTCTGTGACTTGAACTACCTATGGTATTAGCACATATAAAAGGCTATTATAACCAATCATGGGCTTTGAGCAGTACAGTACAGTAGGTCTATGCAGAATGTCACTAAGCACTGAAAGAGACGTAATGAACTCAAGGTGACTGATATAGAAGTGAGGGGAAAGGGTCAATAGGCAACGTGTAGTGTGGAAGTTCATTGTATTTATTTATAAAATGTTTAACCAGGAAATAATACATTGAGTTACCTCTCATTTTCAAGTATGTCCTGGGCACAGACTTTTAATGACAATACATCGTTACACGTTATATTTACGGACATTTCATGGACAGTTGTATGATATAGGCGTATTTAACAGACAATTAACAGTTACAGACAAGAGTAAAATGTGAGAGCTGAAGTTTTGAAAGAACTTAATCAGGAAACGGCTTTGAGAGTCTCAGATAGTTCCAGTTGTGAGGTGCACAGTAAGAGGAGCGACTGGAGTCTTTGCTGAACTTTGAGACTGTGAACAGTCTTTGGTAATAGATGGCAGCCAAAAAACGTACATGTTGTAGATTAGCGTTTTAATCTCAAAGGAGGCTCCATTGTTCTCTGGCAAATGAAAGAGTACTATGCACTACTGATTTAAAGAGACTGCATCTTCCATAAGTAGCGGGGTAGGTTTTGCAAAATAAAGTGTTTGCAGGTCTCTCTAGCAGCAAAAATGTTCGTGAAAATCATATGAAATGATATACGATGACAGAGATTTCCCCAGGAAACTGATAAATAGGAATATTCCCCTTGGCGTGTTCTGTACAAAACATATTATAACAATGCTTTGTTGCATGAAATATTGTATTTGTAGGTTTGTTTCACGTCATTCTACGAGAACCCTTCCAAATTTATCACAAGTGCTCATCTTTCTTTTATAAATTGTTGGCAAGTTTGAAGATTTAAACATGTTTATGTAGTTGAATCCTTCCTTTCCAGTAGTTCAATTACAGACCTGGTTGATTCTGTTCTTGCGTCAATCGAGATGCAAACTGTCAAAAGTAAGCTGTGGCTGCTTTAATGGAACACAGAAAAGGTTTGTTTCATTAGCTCACAATGCCTAAAGCAGTATGTTAAAGATAAGCATAACAGTACAGTGTATATGTATGTCTTGTTGTGTAGGTTTCAAAAGAAAAAAAAGTATTTTGAGTTGGGCCAAAAATTTGTAAACATTCAAAGTGGTGCCATTTTTGCAAAAACTAAAAGCTTGAAGACGGCAAAGCTTTAAAAAAAAAAAAAAGTGGTGACACATTAAGGGGCATGTGACATTTAACTTTTAAGTAGAATTTTTCAAAATTGACTTGCAAAAATGTAAACTTTTTTTTTCTTTTTTGGCCAAGTTTAGAAAAAGTTGTGATTTTTTTATTTATTTTTTCAAATGAAATAAATTGCAACCCAAACTTTGGCATCATCTCTATTGGCATATTGTAATTAGTCCAGAGGAATTAAGTCTATAGATAGCACTATATACTACCGACATTGATTCATTTCAGAGATCCATTTAGCTAGTAAAATTAAAACATTGTATGTTTGAGCAACCGAAATGATCAGTGTAGACGCTGCCAATGCAGACTTTACCCAAGTCATGCCGTTGACCAATTCTGGACACAGTGACCTAAACTTTCTTATTCAAAGGCACCCTTTCTCCCTCCCAAATGTACTAGAAAGTTATGGGCAACTCGCTAGTTTCCTACTCCCTTGGCCAAACTACAATCTGCTTTCTAGTTCCTCAGTCTGATTATACTGTACTGTATGATTCTGTGAGGTTTTGTTCCTTATTCAGGTAGCTATGTGTGACCTCCATTCTGCCTCTGATGGTTACTCTTCTCTCTGAAAGCTCAAGTATCATGTTACTTTTATACAGTACACAGAGACTTCACAGAGACTATATCACACTGGTAGATTGGATATACTGTAGTACTGTATTTAAGAACATCTGTTCACTTCTATCAAATGAGCAGGCTGGTCTCAATCATCTCTTGATTTGGATACTGGTTGTTTGACAAGCTTTTCCTTGCTTACAAGGGTACTAAGAACAAGCATATTCAATACTTGTGTTATATGCCACTTACCAGTAGATTTTCCCCGTGTGAAACTGCATTCAACCAGTAAAAAGCGTACTTGCAATCCCTGGTTATTCATTACTGCAGGCATTCTAAATTCCAGTATTCAAGAACCCCCAATAGGTCAGGTTTTCAGGATATCCATGTGTCAGCACAGGTGGCTCAGGCTGCTTCAGCACAGGTGGCTTAATCAGTAACTCAGTCTGCGACTGAGCCACTGATTAAGCCACCTGTGCTGAAGCAGGCTCTTTGACTGAGCCACTTAGTGATCCACCTGTACTGAAGCAGGGATATCCTTAAAACCTGACCTGTTGGGGGGGGGGGGGGAGAGGGGGCGGTCGTGAGGACTGGATTTGAGGACTGGAGTTGGGAACCCCTGCATTACTACAGTAAATGGCCTGTGGGTCACCTGAATTCAAGGGGAAAATTGTTCAGTCACAAAATCTGTTGAAACCCGTCATGGGATAACATCTTTAGAAGCGTATGGGGACATTGTAAGCATAAATAAAATAAGAATGAGGAAGCATGTCATAGCTTGTACTGATATCAGTTAGAAAGTATTTTGGCTTTACATCTATCCAAAGCTTTATAATGGTGCAGAGAGTCATATCAACAGAATGCACAGTACTGCGTGCGTCATGCACGTTATCCGATGAGTCGCTATGTAAAAGGACACAACACAATCTTTTTTCAGGAAATCTTTTTCCCATGGACAGTTCTGGTCTGTGCTGTCTCCCGGGACCTAGATTCTGATAAGATTTTAAATGATTTTCCACTAACAAGCTTCTCAGCTATGTGGTATGCATAACGCTGAGTAACAAGAGCTGTATACATTCATAGTCCATTTAGTGGGTTTGTGAACTATAGGAACTTGGCTGCACCTGTTCACTAAAGCAGTGTGGTAAACCTTCTCACTGGCACAAAGGGCACAATAGGTCAACATTTACCCTTTAAGCTCTTAAGAAAAATCTTATGTGCTACCACCAGCTACCCTAGCTGCACTGTGGCACATCCAATGACTAATATTAATATTGTGGTGCATTATAGAAAAGTCACATTGTAATGGACTCCATTGTTGAACATATAGATATAGAAACCGGGACAATATTGTTTACTCTTGGTCATTGAATGGGTCCTATTTGGGACCCTTGTCCCAATGAAGGTCCTAAATACAAGAAGTACAGAGCTACTTACTGTTGAAACATATGGCAAGTCATGAAAAAGCTTTCAGCCATATAACACCATTATTTCCTAGTAGTTGATGTGTTACTCTACATTCCCATCGAAATCAATAGGATTTATTATTTGATCAATCAAATACCTGTTACGTTTGCGTATATATATATATATATACATGTAGAGGTATCAGTACCATGTTAGCCGAGCTTCAATAATCAAAAAATAAATAGACGATACCGTTCTGTGGCTAACGAAATGCCTTTATTTGTGCGAGCTTTCGAGATACACTGATCTCTTCTTCCGGCGATGTTAAAATGAATGAAGCAAGCAAAGGGTATACTTAAAAACAGTGTCTCTTGGAATGTTATCTGTGCTTGTCCTTTCCCCGGTGTGGATGACATTTATGGCTAGAGGTGTTAAATGGTTCCTGAAAGTAAGTGCTGTAAGAGTGTGTGTGTGTATATCTGTGTGAATATAAATGAATGGAGAGCCCACAGTGTATACAGTGCTTTGCAAAAGGGGTGTGTGGAGTGGGAGTTAATATAAATGGTGTGGGTAGGTGTGGAAATGTAAGAGATAGTAGCATAACTAAAAGTTAAATATACATATATATACATATAGATACACACACATACACACACACACAGGGTTAACTCATATATGCCACAATACATGTATTTTGTATATACACAGCATATCGGCTTCAGCTCTAAATTCACCGCTGGATGAAGACCTCCCAAATGATCTTCTAGGTACTGCTGCTGCAAGCCTCGCTTTTCCATGTTGCTCCAACAACTTCCCAATGTCATCCTTCCATCTTCTTTTGGTCGTCATCTTATTCTTTTGATATCCATTGTGACCGAATCAAGTACCACCTGTGTCCAATGATGGTCCGTTCTTCTTGCAATATGACCAGCCTCTATATACGTTTATTTGCTTGAGAACACATTAATTAATTTCCGTGTCTCTTGGGTAATTCCCAGTATACATCTCTCCATACGTCTTTAAATTGTCTGAAGCTTCTGAATTATCTTTGCATTCAGGGTCCAAGATTCACATCTATGCGTGAGCAGAGGCACTGGCAGAATACACTGGTCGAACACTTTCCTCTTGATGCACAGTTGAAGGTTTCCTTAAAAGATTCTCTTATTTCTTCCAAATGCGCTCTATACCATTTCATTCACCGCGATCCCATCCAGTGACACTTGCTGGCCAAGGTAGACATCATTTTTTTATATATTCTTCTAGTTCTATTACATATATTTCGATTTTTGTAGAGTTGACAAATTGGTTGAACATAATTTTGGTTTTGCTGAGATTCATCTTGTCGTTTCATCAGGAGCTGCTTTGTATCATCTGCTATTTTCTTATTCTGTTTTTTGTTGGCAATTTCTCCAGTTTTCTCTGCACTTTCAGTTCTTTCATAACTGTTTGTCAAAGAATCCTTGTGCATGTCGAGTAAGCTGAGCTGTTTTTTCCGCTCCAGTTACAATTCTCTGCTATTATTCTTGAGGTTCTTGATGATAATTATTTCTGTCTTCTTTTTAATCCATTTTCTTCATTCTATCTCTGGAATTTGCAGCAAAGCAATCAATGATCACTTCTTTTGTCAAAACGGTTAAGGATGATGCAGTCTTCAATCACGTGTTTCTTGTTAGATAGGATATAACAGTGTCTATTTAGCTCTTGAATGGATCTATTCAATGTTCATTTTCTATTTGTATTATTTGTGAAGAATGAATTCATGACATAATGTAGAAGTTTTCACATTCTGCAAATGTTACCAATCTGTCTGCACATTCATTCCTGTTGCAGTAACCATACATACTGTACCAACTGATGCTTCGTGCTTCTGCTGGACAGCAATCTTTACATTGAAATCTCCATTAATGATCTTGAGGTTGCAATTTTTGTTGTTATTAAGTTAGTGGATTTCATGGTAGAAATCTTCCACTTCATTGTCTGTTTCAATTGATGGTGGGACATACTTTTGTGTAATTTGAAGCATGTACAGTATCTCTTTGCCAATTGATGATTCTGGCTGCTCTTTCTGCTGAACGTTCATACTCCACTGTGTTAATTTAACATTTCATTAGTGGTAAAGCCTACTCCATTGAATCATCCTTTTCTTTATCTCTGTAATATAGAAGGTATCCTATTTTGAACTCCATTAGTGTAGGTATTCATTTTTTCTTTTTAAATTACGAAGGCCAAAAATATCCCATTTAATCTTTTCAAGCTGGTTTTCAGTTTTTGCTGTGCTGCTTCACTAAAGAGAGTCTGGCAGTGGTACAGTAGATAGCCAGATTAAGGTTTGAATGACAACACTTGTTTAACCTCCAGTGGTTCTTAACACCCTCGGCCTCGGGCTATATTCCTGGATGCTGTCAAGCCCAAGGACAATTCGGCCTTTGAAGAATGAAGGCCATCGCTACATTTAATCATTTGCTCCCAGTAACCTTGTCCTCTTCCATCCCAGGTAGCTCAGTCGCGCCCATCATACCCCAACCTTCCTCCTCCCAAATTCCTCCTGCCAAATGGTGGTGAGGGACCTTGATAAAAGCGCCTGTTGCGTGAAACATGTTGACCCTCTGTACCTCCGTTTTTCATGATTAATTACATTTATACTTTTTTCTGAGTTTTTTCGGATGGTGCGACGCAAACATCCACTTACCTCCAAATGGTGGTGGGGAAGGAGAGAGCGCACTTAAAAGGGAAGAGATGCTGCCCGAATTCTTGTTCTCGCTTTATTTCTCCGAGGCAGAGGCGGATAAAAGGTTTTTTTTTTTAGTCGGGCTTTGGCACAGTGTTCTGAGCCACGGTTCAGACGGGTCCAAACTATGGGCGTTCAGGGAATTTTGGCCATTATTTACCAAAGTCTACAGGCTGCAAAACTGGGTCAGGTTGTTTTTCCCAGCATTGCAGCCGGGAGATGTTAATACACAACTCTGATACACAACTCTTGTATATGTAGGAAATTCGCCTTTATCTTCCTTTTTCCCCACTCAAGTAAAAAAAAAATAATAATAATAATGTCCCTAAAATTTTCCTAAACTATTGAAATATTTGTATTTAAATAAAATGACAAATATTCCAAAATAATTATAACCTCTTGTAATAGATTTCTCCCTTCCACCTCTCGCCAGAAATTTTTTCATTTTTTATTACATGGGAAAGTATTCAGTTGACATACAGAGGGTCATTAGGAGACCGTTTTAATTTTAGCATATGTTCTTCTCAGAAGACTCTTAGCCAAGAGCAAGATTGTTTCACAAACTATATAATCAAAATAAAGAAAACCACTGCTAGTATGTTTAAAGAATATCATTCAATAATTGCTTTTCTTTTTAAATCAAGTCTAACCAGTGCTAGAGTCCTTATTTTAAAAGTTCAGGAACTCTTGGCAGATGCAAAGTATTACGGGATGTGACTTCAATAGGCACTGCGTTGACTGAAGGCTACACCGCCAACATTGCCTGTACCTGCAGTGCATTTTGTCACCTTTTTAACTGCACGGTTCCCCACTAGGGTGAGGAACTAAGGGGGTCATGCACTAAGCTCCGTTAAGTCACTTTTAGAGCGCAAAGTGCTCTTAGAAAGTGATGTTGCGCTCCACCCGATGCACTAAGCAACGCAAACAGCACTTTGCGCTCTAAAACT